>NC_083462.1:31521361-31568861 GCF_030014155.1 Tachysurus vachellii | reverse complement strand
AATTTTCAAAATTTTCTTTGCTTGTAAAATTTTTTAAGTACATTTATTTATTTATTTATTTATTTATTTATTTATTTATTTATTTTTATTTTTTATTTATTTATTTATTTTTGAGATGCCCCAAGTTCTTGTTCCACATTCTGTGTAAGTTCATCCAACAGATGGAAAAACACACGTCTCATGCCAAAAGCCACACCGAGTTCTGACTCATTTTATATCTGAGATGCAATGATAAAATAATTCATTTCTTTATACTGATTGAGCAGAACAAAGCACCAGAGTCCTGGTAAAAATGGTTAACTCTTTGCAGGTTTGTTGTTTAATCTCACTGTAGATGGCACTGTGGCACAGACTTCATCCACATCATCCATCCTCTCTGTGTATGTTTCAACAGTCCCTAAATAACTGTTTACAGCAGTTCCCTCCAAAAAAGGAGTGTGCTAGAAGTTTACCATCTAATTTCAATGAACAACATTTATCACCGCGTACGAGGATTTAGAGACGTCTCTCTGTACTGAGACGTGAACTAAAAACCAGAAATGAAAACTAGAATGAAAGCTAGGGATCGTTTTTGAATTCAGGGTTGAATTTTTATACAAGACTTTTATAAATTTGTTTAGAAAGCCAAATGTGAATATTTTTAAACTGCAATTTATGAAGATATCTTTAATAGAATCCAATATTTATTTACTCACTCACTCATTTTCTACCGCTTATCCGAACTACCTCGGGTCACGGGGAGCCTGTGCCTATCTCAGGCGTCATCGGGCATCAAGGCAGGATACACCCTGGACGGAGTGCCAACCCATCGCAGGGCGCACACACACACACACTCTCATTCACTCACGCAATCACACACTACGGACAATTTTCCAGAGATGCCAATCAACCTACCATGCATGTCTTTGGACCGGGGGAGGAAACCGGAGTACCCGGAGGAAACCCCCGAGGCACGGGGAGAACATGCAAACTCCACACACAAGGCGGAGATGGGAATCGAACCCCCAACCCTGGAGGTGTGAGGCGAACGTGCTAACCACTAAGCCACCGTGCCCCCCCAATATTTATTTATTTATTTATTTATTTATTTATTTATTTTATATAAAAGATCTAATATTTGCCTTTATATGATCAAAGATATTGAGACTATTTGAAGCTAAATAAGTCAAAATCTCATCATTCATTCATTCATTCATTCATTCATTCATCTTCTACCGCTTATCTGAACTACCTCGGGTCACGGGGAGCCTGTGCCTATCTCAGGCATCAAGGCAGGATACACCCTGGACGGAGTGCCAACCCATCGCAGGGCACACACACTCTCATTCACTCACACAATCACACACTACGGACAATTTTCCAGAGATGCTAATCAACCTACCATGCATGTCTTTGGACCAGGGGAGGAAACCGGAGTACCTGGAGGAAACCCCCGAGGCACGGGGAGAACATGCAAACTCCACACACACAAGGCGGAGGCGGGAATCGAACCCCGACCCTGGAGGTGTGAGGCGAACGTGCTAACCACTAAGCCACCGTGCCCCCCCAAAATCTCATCATGTAGATTTTTATTAACATATTTGTTTTTCTCTTATTTTTGTGCTTATATAACAGAAGACATTTGAGAATATTCACGATATGTTCACTTGATGCCATTATTTTGCTGTGTAGTATTGTCACTGTTATTATTACTATTGTTTATGCGTTATTAGAGTAACTGTTGTTCTCACTGTCTCTCTCGATCCTTGAGCAATATTGTAGTTACACATTCAGTACGTATATTCATGCTGATAAATCTCTCTTCTATATCGTCCTTCAACACTCTCCCTCAACACATGTTTATGTTTCGTGTTTATGTAAATGAGGTTTACTGAGTCAGGATGATGAACACAACATCATACTGTACCAACTTTAGAAGCGTGTGCATTATTAATCTTCTACAGAAAAGAGAGTGACAGAGAGAGAGAGCAATGGAGAAAGCAAGACAATGAGGAGAGAGAGAGGGAGAAAGTATGATGGAGAGAGAGAGAGATGACATGGAGAGATGTATAGGATAACATTTGCATATAACATGTAACCTTTTATAACGCATGATTCACACACACACACACACACACACACACACACACACACACACACACACACACACACACACACACACACACACACACAGAGTAATATAATGGTAATAAATTAACAACTATCTGAGGGACAGTTACTGTATGATACTTTGCTTCGGATTGGCAGCGTGTCCTGGATCTTTTTGCCTCTAACTAGTGTTTGAAGACTATAAATAGATTTCGAGAAGAAATAAGTTGTTCAAGTCAAGTCATGAAGCTTTTATTGTCATTTCAACTATATATAGCTGATGCAGTACATGCTACATGCTACGTAAAACAAAACAGAGCTAAGGATTTATAGTAATTTGTCCTAGCCACAAAAAGTGCAGACAAAAGACACTGCGAACAAACAATACAACACAATACAAGACAATACACAAAACAATTAAGTTGTTGAGGAGTCTGATGCTGTGCTAGGCTTCGTTTGTGCTAGGCTACTGAACAACAGCTATTAATGGGCTTGTAAATGTCCAAGAGAAAACTACAAGTGCACATGTATGACATGATCAGTGCCTCAACATGCTGCATGTGTATGTAGAAGAATGTGATTATGAACTCAAATAGGATGAGCTGTGATTAGGAAGCACATGAGAAGCACATGATCATGTGGATATAATAATGTGTGAGTAATGTGTGTGGTTCTGTGTATCCCTGATAGGAAATGCTGCAGATGTTAGTCACCTCTCTTTCTCTCTCTCTCTCTCTCTCTCTCTCTCTCTCTCTCTCTCTCTCTCTCTCTCTCTCTCTCTCTCTATCTCAAGCCCCACAAGTCTGGAAGAAGATTACGATCCTTAGACATCAGCTCATAACATCTGGTGCCTGTTAGACGACGCTTTGACTCGATCTCACTCTCGCTCTGGTCCACCTTTTTCAAATCTGTCCCTTTTGCTTTTAATGCCTTTCTTTCACTCAATCCTCTCATCTCTTTCTATCTCACCTCACCAAATTCACTTTTTCTTCAACTTATCTCTCACATCTGTTACATATGTTCATTTCTCATGCACTGAAAAAAAAGGCTTCTTGAGAGTGGCAAGTGAAAATATATCGAATATAGTCAAATGTGTCTAGTTTTTCCTATGACACGATGATAACAACAAACAAACAGAAGATTGTAATAACCTTAAAATTTCTATTAAAACTCTTGTACTAATTCCACATTTGAATAACAGGTCATTTTGCTAATATCTGTCTAGGTTTGAAAAGAGTGGAAAAAAATGTCTGGAAATTGTTTTAATAATCATATATTTGGTTTGTTGGAATCTTACAATACAAATTCTAGATAAATCGTCCTTTTTTTTCTTTTCAGGTGTCACATGAATAAATTTATTATATAATTCAGGCAGAACGGTTTAATCAGGAAAGCTGCATTCATTAAAAACAACAACAACAACCACAAACATCCGTTTTTGTTTTCATGACATACAAACACTCGTTTCCGACCGACAACATCTGAAAACACTGCTAATATTACACAAGCTTACATGAGGTGAACTGGGGTGTATGGTTGCAGGTCCCTTTAGAGAGTTTCTGTTACTCTTTAACATCATGAGCTGGTTTGAGTCATATGGCAACTGATACTTCTGGCCAGAAAGCCAGGCCTAATGGCCCTGGGGCTAGATTAACACACCATCTAATGACAATAGCTTCCCTTCAATTCTCCTGGCGTGAATTCCTTCTGGATGTAAAGAACCGCTGGCGGCGGACTCTCACTGCTTTTTGCCCCAGGACGGGACCAGATGCAGAGAGGACGGCTCCGGACGGATTGCAGCAACTCTGGAACTGCTGAAATACGTGACCTGAGAAAGGCTTGTAGCATGAGAGACCTGGCAATCAGCACTGCATTAACAATAGAAAATAAGGAGCATTATATTTCACTCTGGGGGACACGGTGGCTTTGTGGTTAGCACGTTCGCCTCACACCTCCAGGGTTGGGGGTTCGATTCCCGCCTCCACCTTGTGTGTGTGGAGTTTGCATGTTCTCCCCGTGCCTCGGGGGTTTCCTCCGGGTACTCCGGTTTCCTCCCCCGGTCCAAAGACATGCATGGTAGGTTGATTGGCATCTCTGGAAAATTGTCTGTAGTGTGTGATTGCGTGAGTGAATGAGAGTGTGTGTGTGTGCCCTGTGATGGGTTGGCACTCCGTCCAGGGTGTATCCTGCCTTGATGCCCGATGATGCCTGAGATAGGCACAGGCTCCCCGTGACCCGAGGTAGTTCAGATAAGCGGTAGAAGATGAATGAATGAATGAATGAATGAATGAATGAATATTTCACTCTAATCCTTGATGTATACACACTTTCTTACTTTTGACCTAGTATCAGTCATTACATTCGTCTACAGAGAAGCATATGAAAGTAAATGTTTAACATTAAGCATTAAAAGTTAAACATTAGTTGAAATGTTGTGATGTATCTGTTTAATGCTCAAAATATCCAGATTTGCTTACAGATTTGTATTTAAATCAGAATACAAGAAAAAGAAAAAAAAATAATTCTCTCTAACCTTACCATGAGAAACAGTAAAAAAAAAAAAAAAAAAATTAAGAAAAAAACAGGGCTGCTGGAAAAAGCAATCATTTTTCATGCAGAAATTATAACAACCAGCAATTTGCAGAACATAACTGTATTCCTTAAACAGATGTCCTGTGGATCTTTCTGCATTGTGTATTTTCAAATTAATATGACTGAGCGTCACAGTTATGCCGAAGCTGCACAGGACAGCGAACGACGTCTCCCATCAGCCACTGCGTGTCACATGCTCATGACACTCACGCCATACGACTGCTCAGCAGCTCATTCACTCAGCGTCCAATTTTTGTGTTGAGTAGTCAAAATCCTAGCACCTGAAAAACATTTAACCAGCCTTGCTTCTCCATCCTACTCTTGTTTCATGCACTCGGTATTTCATTAAACAAGAACCGCATCTGAATCCGCCTCCTCTTATCCTTTCCTGTCACTGTGTAAGTAAACTAGTAGTCAGAGGATCAAAGTTTTTCCCAAATCAAGCAAGTCTACAGTCGGTAAAATCCACCAGATTTATTTTATTTGACTTTACTTTTAGAGAGGGAATTTGGATGAAATATGCAGTTCCTTCCCAAGAGCTTTGATAAGCTGTTCTTAAATCACCTTCCTGAGGTAAAAACCTTAAAACTCCCCAAGCCCACATCAATCAACGATTACCGTGAAACACACAAGCCTCAAAAACACTCCCAGTGCTTGCACTCGTTCTTTAATGACTGTCATCCAGTACAGATTACAAATTTGTAATATATCATAAGTATATCTCCTTCTTCACTACTCATTCATTCATCTTCTACCGCTTATCCGAACTACCTCGGGTCACGGGGAGCCTCAGGCGTCATCGGGCATCAAGGCAGGATACACCCTGGACGGAGTGCCAACCCATCGCAGGGCACACACACACGAACACACACACACACACTCTCATTCACTCACGCAATCACACACTACGGACAATTTTCCAGAGATGCCAATCAACCTACCGTGCATGTCTTTGGACCGGGGGAGGAAACCGGAGTACACGGAGGAAACCCCCGAGGCACGGGGAGAACATGCAAACTCCACACACAAGGCAGAGGCGGGAATTCGAACCCCCAACCCTGGAGGTATGAGGCGAACGTGCTAACCACTAAGCCACCGTGCCCCCCTGTTCAGTTCATACTCCAGTAAATTCTCCTTCTTTCAACAAAATTGAGACTAATTATATCTAAAGAATTAAAGAAGCATAAAGCTGAATTGTGAATGATGGATTCGTGGCTTTAATGTTTTATCCACTGTATCACTTTATACTAAACATATCCTCTTCATTTTCCAAACTCTAAAGTCGTCTTTGTCAGTTTCTATCGTCGAGACGATCACCAGAGACGACGGTCTCCTCTGGAGCACTGCTAAGCTTGACAATCAGGCTCTGTCTCTGAGATTTGACCCTTTTGTGACCCTGCAAGACAAAGGTCATGCAAGTGTAAACATCTTGACAGCAGAACTGGACAACGAATTGGATCATAATGATCACACGGTCTTCTGCTATGTCTGAACCACACCTGAAGCTACAGTCGATCTACAGTATAACAGAACCGTTCCAACAACTAGAAGATGGTCTCCCAGAGAAGCTAGAACATGTCAGAAGTGCACATAACTGAAGAGAAGAACACTGATCAGCTCCAGATCCACTAGCCAGAGCTGCATTCTTTGTGGTTTGGATGCATCATGACCTGTGCTGCACATTCCAAACAGCAGAGAAGAACTTCTGGAGAAGCCATTAAGCTTTATGACAGACAAGCAATGCAAGAGACGTAGGGAGACTGCAACCTCAAAACCGAGACCCCCCTCAGAATAAGGACAACACACACACACACACACACTAATAATCCTTGCACATCACCAAATCAATTACAACAGGCTTATTTTTTAAACCTATCTACATCCATTTCCATAAAAGACAGCTTAAAGTTCCAAATCCATCTCTTCTCACTGCTGCATGACATCTTTCTAATAAGCGAAGATCATTTAACGAAATGAAAGAATGCTTGCAACACCAATTTGCAGTTCAGGCCACCATTTCTGTACGATTTACTGGCTTGTCATTCTGCTCATTAGGAACACAGTAATGGTGGTTGTGGAGCCTTATTTTTTGGCTATACCTATTTCTCATGGCCTAATTATCTAATGTGTGTTTCACTCACAGATCAGCGCCGAAGACCCCCGACGTTCCAATACGGCTGTTTGGCTATAGCCAGGGTCATCACCTTGCCACCTCAAGATTAATGGAGTATTTAGCTCAGTTGGTGATTGACCAGCGTGCAAATCTGTCACCAGAACAAGACACACACCCACACACACACCCACACTTAAGGATGCTGAACATTTTCTCAGACGTGTCGTGCAAACTGAGCAGGCATTGGCTTTAATAAACAGGGATTGTATTTACATCCCTCATTGTCACGTAAAGTATTTTTTTTTTCCAATGTAGACTGAGTGTTCATCAATTAGAAGTTACAAGTTTACCTTAAGAGACTCAGTGAAACTGCTTCAGACAGTAAAAAGCTTGTCTGTCTGTGACATCAGTGACCCTTCACCACATGGCCCTGCTCTATGTCTCACCTCTGATCTCCGTCAGACTGCACAGATCTCTCTCTCTCTCTCTCACCTCCGACTGTGTCTTTCAAAAGCGTTTTGTTTTCTATATATACTAGAAAATGTCCAAATGAGTATAACAAGCATCTTAGTCAGATTTCTAGTTCACTGATCAGGGAGTAAGCCATTTTAAGTTCTGTACCTCTCTCTCTCTCAATCTCAACAATATTTAGCTTTATTTGATGTTCTACTGTATATACGGCTTCTTTGAGTCTAACGACCTGTACGTTTTTAGCGATTTAAAATAATCCACAAGCCTATATACACGACTGAGCTTGAAGTATCATGACAGTAACGTGTGTGATGGAGTTAACACATTTATATGACATATAAATCTGAAATCTGTTACTGATGTGGATATTCGGAAGTCACTAGAAATTTGTTCCAATGAGTAGTGAGGAAGGGGGGGTCACGGTGGCTTAGTGGTTAGAACGTTCGCCTCACACCTCCAGGGTTGGGTTCGATTCCCGCCTCCGCCTTGTGTGTGTGGAGTTTGCATGTTCTCCCCGTGCCTCGGGGGTTTCCTCCGGGTACTCCGGTTTCCTCCCCCGGTCCAAAGACATGCATGGTAGGTTGATTGGCATCTCTGGAAAATTGTCCATAGTGTGTGATTTGTCTGAGTGAATGAGAGTGTGTGTGTGTGTGTGTGCCCTGCGATGGGTTGGCACTCCGTCCAGGGTGTATCCTGCCTTGATGCCCGATGACGCCTGAGATAGGCACAGGCTCCCTGTGACCCGAGGTAGTTTGGATAAGCGGTAGAAAATGAATGAATGAATGAATGAACTGCACATGTGTGAAACAGGACAGTGTAAACCTGAGTAACTGGAAATGTCTAGAAATATATTCTATATCTGTTGAAAATAAATGTGTTAATGTATTAAAAATGTCTAGTTGCCAATTGCAGTGAATTCTTCCACATGGCTTATACAGGAAGGAGTGATGATTAAGACCCCCCACTTAGAGGATCAGTGTTAAAATATCATCTCATCAGGAACATGGAGACTGGGATAGATGGAGTTCAGGAAGTGTTTGTTTTGAGATATGGCAATATCACAGGGTGTGTAATCCAACACACAGGGTGTGTCATTTATGTTCTCTCAAGCTTTATCTGTATTAGTCTGTGGGAGAAGATTTTAACTTTGTTTCCATTCATTTCCAGAACTCATGTCCTCTGTCCAGTTCAAATACAGGGTATTGTATTCCACCGCTACAACCACCACTATCATCATCACCACCACTAACACCATCAGCTCCACCGCTACAACCACCACTATTATCACTACTACTAACACCACCACTATCATCACCACCACTAACACCACCAGCTCCACAACTACAACCACCACTATTATCACCACTACTAACACCACCACTATCATCACCACTACTAACACCACCAGCTCCACAACTACAACCACCACTATTATCACTACTACTAACACCACCACTATCATCACCACTACTAACACCACCACTATCATCACCACTACTAACACCACCACTATCATCACCACCACTAACACCACCACTATCATCACCACCACTAACACCACCACTATCATCACCACCACTAACACCACCAGCTCCACCACTACAACCACCACTATTATCACCACTACTAACACCACCAGCTCCACAACTACAACCACCACTATTATCACTACTACTAACACCACCACTATCATCACCACCACTAACACCACCAGCTCCACAACTACAACCACCACTATTATCACTACTACTAACACCACCACTATCATCACCACCACTAACACCACCAGCTCCACAACTACAACCACCACTATTATCACTACTACTAACACCACCACTATCATCACCACTACTAACACCACCACTATCATCACCACCACTAACACCACCACTATCATCACCACCACTAACACCACCACTATCATCACCACCACTAACACCACCAGCTCCACCACTACAACCACCACTATTATCACCACTACTAACACCACCAGCTCCACAACTACAACCACCACTATTATCACTACTACTAACACCACCACTATCATCACCACCACTAACACCACCAGCTCCACAACTACAACCACCACTATTATCACCACTACTAACACCACCACTATCATCACCACTACTAACACCACCACTATCATCACCACCACTAACACCACCACTATCATCACCACCACTAACACCACCAGCTCCACCACTACAACCACCACTATTATCACCACTACTAACACCACCAGCTCCACCGCTACAACCACCACTATTATCACCACCACCAGCTCCACCGCTACAACCACCACTAGCATCACCACCACTAACTCCACCAGCTCCACCACTACAACCACCACTATTATCACCACTACCACTAATAACACCACCAGCTCCACCGTATTCAACCACCACTATTATCACCACTACTAACACCACCACTATCATCACCACCACTAACACCACCAGCTCCACCAATACAACCACCACTATTATCACCAATACTAACACCACCACTAACACCACCAGCTCCACCACTACAACCAACACTATTATCACCACTACTAACACCACCAGCTCCACCGCTACAACCACCACTATTATCACCACCACCAGCTCCACCGCTACAACCACCACTAGCATCACCACCACTAACTCCACCAGCTCCACCACTACAACCACCACTATTATCACCGCTACCACTAATAACACCACCAGCTCCACCGCATTCAACCACCACTATTATCACCACTACTAACACCACCACTATCATCACCACCACTAACACCACCAGCTCCACCACTACAACCACCACTATCAACTGCAACAGCCACCACCACCACTACCATCAGCTCCACCACTACCTCCATCAACACCACCACCACCACCACTCTGTGTGTGTGTGTTTGTGTGTGTGTGTGTGTGTGCTTGCCCACAAGGATAGGAATATGTGTCCCGGTTTCCACATTTTGTTATAATTATTTTTTTTTCTTTAATTTAATTTCTTTTTAAAGATCCAAAAGTTTCTTCAAGCTTGCTGAGGTTATGGTTTTAGGTGTAAACGCAGCATTCTTTAGTTGAAGAAATAATAGTAAGACAAATCACTGTGTGTGTGTGTGTGTGTGTGTGTGTGTGTGTGTATGTGTGTGTGAGAGAGAGACATTCTTATCATCTCTTATTATCTCTGCCAGTATTGTCTGTCACTGCTGTGTGTCACAGCTTGATGGACAGATCCTTTTTAAAGCTTCCTACCTTCATCTCTTCTTGTGTTTCCACAGCAACCAGCAAGTGGCTTATTAGCTGTCATTGTTCCAGATAAATGCAAGGGCTATTTATATCCTGTCAAATCTGAGCGCTCAAACAGATTAAAGATTTCATTTTTGAACTTATCTCCAGGGACAAATAAGTAAAATAATCATAGTTCAGTTGTTATGACAAGTCACAAATGTTGTGACTTGATAAGACAAATGATCCAGCAAAGGGTCCAGCTCCTGACCTCCTCATCCAACATCCATGTCTGATCTCACTAATGCTCTTGTAGCTAAATGATCACAAATACACAGTCAAGCTCCAACATCTAGTGGAACGACTTCACAGAAGGCTTATTATAACAGGAAACATGGAATTAATCTCGAATGGTACGTTCTTGTGCATAAGATCGTGATGGTCAGGGTTGAATGTAACCAAGCATCTGGTAAGCAAACCATCAAATGTTAGATGTTCAGAAGAGTGACAGAAGAGCTGTGGTTCTACATCTGAGCGGCATGAGTCACTCCTGAGCCAAAACGAGTGTGACACAAATCCGACATCTTTTATAAAATACACACGAGGTCACAACTTTGCTATGAGTATTCAGTGGACTAATCAAATGACAAATCTCCACTAGTTCCTAAGGAATCTAGAAACTGCCCTGGTAGTCTGGACTAACAGGAAATAGTCAGCTCTAGAATTTATTGGTGGATAAAAAATGTTTTTGAAAAATGTCTTTAAAAATCGTAAACTCTTCAAATGCTTGTGTTGCAATTATTGGCACCCGAAGAAGTTTACTCAAGTGTTTAGAAATTCCATGACTTCCTGTTTCACTGGTGTAGAAATATGAAAAAAATGAGGCGACACAGAGGCTAAATTCTGCCTCATTTATCAAAATGATGATGATTTCATGATGCACAAATCTAATGAGACAGAAATGTGTTCATAAACCAGAAATGACTGAATAGTGATTCCTAAAATTGCATATTCACTAGTAAGGATATAAAGAAGAGGTTTAAAACAACCAGAGTCTATGGGAAAAGGCTGAGTGACACTATGTTAGCAAACAGAGCTTGCATTAATCCAGGGATGCTAATAATTGTACCCAAACAAACAAACAAACAAACAAATAAACAAACAAACAAATAAACAAAACTACATATTCAAAGCATTAACCACCACCACCACCACCAACACTGACACCAATACCACTACCTTCACCACCACCCCAAACACTAACCCAACCACCACCACCCTCCCAACCACTACTCCAAAACCACTACCTCCACCACCACCACCACCTCCTTTACCAACGCCACCACCATCCCAAACACTACCTCACCACCACTACCTCCACTGCCACCACCACTACCTCCAGCACCACCACCCCAACCGCCACGACCACCACCACTACCTCCACCACCACCGACACCACCACCCCAACCACCAACCCAACCCCACCACCACTGTGACCACCATCCCAACCACCACAACCCCCACCACCACCCCAACCACTACCTCCACCACCACCAATGCCACCACTACCCCACCACCAGTACATTCACCACCTTCAATCACACCATTGTGTAGAAAAAAACAACAACAAAAAAAACTGAATAAAAAGTGTGGGTAGATAACATGTGAATATGATGAGGTTTTTTTTTTAATGAACTGCTTGTTTTTCATGCTTTCATGTCCTCAATCCCACAGTGACTAAGACTGCAAAGCCTTATCAAGCTTTTTAAAATATTTTTAAAATCCCTTTATTCACATTGGGCTCAGGAAACAAGGCTGGCAGCTGAAATAAGTCACAGAGATATAATTACACAATAATTTGTGCATGGCTTCCTAGGGTTGCGTTACAATTAAAGAGTTTGTGGCACGGGGAGTAATGCATTGGAGAAGCAATTTTTTTTGTCAGTGGTGCACGTGATCTGCATTCCACAACTAAACCGACACAGAAGAGTGGAAGTGAGCCTCTGAGAGAAAATAGAGAAGTCCTGCATAACTCCACTACATATTTAACTTCACTATATGCAGTGAATTACCTTTCACTCTGGCTTTTCTCCTCTACATTCACACACTGTTAGCTTGAACTGAATTAATAGAGTGGAATACAAAGACACAACCTGATGGATTATAGGCCTACAAAGTGTGCATTCTTTACACACAAAACTCAATGAACAGGGTTGTGTGAGACAACAAAGCAGCTTTGTGACACTGATATGTCATTTCCTCCCTCAGGCTCATCCTTCCGCCAGTAGGAACTTGTTTAATGTACACACAACTAACCTTAACTAACCACTAACTAACTTTCTATTAAAGTAAAAATTTTACAAAAAATAGTGTTTTACATAGCCTGGACTTGTGTCATAAGATTGTGTACATTCAGCCTTCACAGTATAGAAGATGATGTCAGTAGAATCTTTCATATCTTCACAAACCTAAAGAATAAATCAGTCCTAACAGTGAGAATAATTAAACTGAGTTGTAAGTCCAACAACTATATGCAAAAGTTGCAGTCGCTCACTGTCCACTGTTACCTCACAGTGTGGTGATGCTGTTTTCATGGAAGCCGATAGGAGGCGATCTTTCCCACGTAACACATACTGCAATACCGAGTCTGTGTCAGCATGACTCTGTGTGTGTGTGTGTGTGTAGGCCATTTTAATCAGTGTTTATTATTAAATACTGTGATCTGTTAGATAATCTACATTTTCTTGTTCACCCTTACCAATTATTTTTCACCTTTCCTCATAGTACATCTCATAAAAAGTTGTTATATTATCCATAGTACTATGTGTTGTTGTCTGACTGACAGTGAGTGAAGACGGTTGAACGCTAGCCTGACATTGCTTTGCATTCTGCATTTCCATGTTCTTACTGCGTTCTTGTCCTGCAGATTCTCCTTCCACTGTCTACAAACGTGTAGGTGGACGTGTAAGTCTCACTACGATCCAGTATTCCTGAGATCCACCTTGACCCTGACCATGACCCTGAAACAGCTACGACCTGACAGTCTGTACCCGACATTACCAAGCCGTTCTTTGTGTATTCCTTATGTATACCTGGTTTTGCTCAGTAGTCCATCCCTGGTGTTTTCTCCTGAGTTTTGTCCTGCACCACTGATCCACCTCTGTGGATCGCGTCCCTGGTCTCAGGCGTTTGGATTTGTTTATATATCGTTGTTCTAAAACAACTATAAGAAAATGAAGACGCATATTTCTTTAGCCACTCCTTAGGGTATGTATTTCTGATGCACAGACACTATCCACTCCACAATCCCTCTTTCCCTCAGCCAATCTTTGCAACGTATTTGACACTAGATATTGTTCTGTCCATTACCGTCACACATTTCACCATCTTGTGGGAATTTATTTGATTTAAATCTTTTTTCCCAGATAACATTAAATGGAATTTGCTCTTGTTTTGCTGCCCCATGTTCAGCACTGAATGTCTTTGTCATGTCACACTCCACAGTGGTGCTTAATATGAAGCTTGTGAAAGTAGACACTCAGGGATTTAAGAATCCTAAGCTTTTTTTGTTTT
Source organism: Tachysurus vachellii (assembly GCF_030014155.1). NCBI lineage: Eukaryota > Metazoa > Chordata > Actinopteri > Siluriformes > Bagridae > Tachysurus > Tachysurus vachellii. The sequence goes on along the minus strand of NC_083462.1, from coordinate 31,554,806 downwards.
TCTCTAAACTACTCAGAGAAATATATTCATAGAAAAGTTTCAAAAACTCAAGAACGGTCGTATGCTTGTATCTTCAATATAAATAAGGATAAACTCATGTCTCTGTTCTCTGAGATACCCCAAGCGCTTATTCAGAGGGAACTAACATTTAAAGGTGTTATCTACAACCACCAAAAATTCTGTGTTAGTTATCCAACAGACGGAAAACAAATGTCTCACACTGAAAGCCAACAGAGCCTTTACTTATTTTATGTCAGACTTGCGGCCAGGAAATAACTAATTTGTTTATACGGATTAAAAACATCCCATACGTACAGTATGTCAGTGTGCTGGTAAAAAAAAAACAAAAAAACAACTAAAACAATTTTTGACTAAAAAAAGATATTGGAGGATTTGCAGATTATTTTTTAGATTTATAACTTATAAATCTTATCTCTTCACCCTGTCATTCCCGCTCCTGTTCTCTCTGCCTCGCATTAAAATGAGCATGTTGCAGTGTAAATCCCCGCCTTAAGGATCTCTATTACTGCTTATTGCAGGACGACGTGTAGGACAGAGTAAGGTCACAAATGTAATAGAGTGTTAAGCCAGGGACAGGTTTGGAGGTAAGTCTGAGGGTTTTATAATAAATTTATAACATGAGCACAAAGAAAGCCAGTGTAAGGACGTTTTGGAGTTTACCCATAACATATTTTTCCAAGAAAACAAAAACAAGAGCACTACAATACCTTGGCCTGGAAGTGATAAAAGCATGGACACATTTTTCAGCATAAGGCAACAATAAAAGTCTTCTAAATTTAGTTACAGCGATTCAAAAAAAAAAAAAAAGTTTTAGTTCTGTTGTTAATGTGTGACTGAAATGAGAGCCATATGAAAGCTGTCGGGTTCAGCAAGGAGTCGGTTATATAAAGATACGTTCGGAAATGGCGGCACCATGCTTAGCAGATCACACTGTCAGAAGAACACAGGAGACAGTTTACACAGTCCTAATGTGCATGAAATAGGGGCTTAGGCTTCAAGATGGGAGGAGATTACACATTTTAGGGCCCATGGACTGCTGCCATGTCACTCTTCCTTTTGAGAAGGTTTATACTAATCACTTCACTGACACACAACAGCCTTTAATAAACCAGCATTATGAATGTATGTGTGTTAATGCACTGCTCCTGGTGTATGTGGGTGGTAAACAGGGCAGGAAAGAGCGTGGAGTTGGAGCAGACAGAGGAGACGTGCGGTTGGGGGTGCTGATTCTGAATGGCCGAACTGTGTCCAGTTTAACAAAGTCACATTAAGCCGATTTTTTCTGGTCACCTTGACACCAATAGAGGATTAACTGTGTTCACATCGTCGCCCAATTGAGATCTTTCTCTCGGCCCGTCCGGGCCCTCTGTGCTAGGAGAAAGGGTGTGCTACAGCTTGATTTGTACCAGCAATGATGAAGAAAGGATGAACCGTCCTGCGGAGAACAAAAAAAGACATTAGCTCAGTTTTGCTGTTTTTTTTTTCTTCTCCTCTCTTCCAGAATTAAAATGATACTCGATGAAAGGGATCAAATGGAGGATGAGGTAATGAATGACGGCGTCTCTCTATTTGCTCTCTTTTGGTCTTTCTTTCTGAGAAGACAACTGGTTCACATAACTAAGCTGAGCGAGTGAAGAACACTATGATTTTGAGTCAGTTCTTATTTGACCATCTTACTCGGGTAGATATTATACATGTAAAGATCAGTCTTGCTGACGTGATGAAGATATGTTACAAGCAGAGGTGTCTCTTCATCATCTTCACTCAGCAGGCACCAAACAAACATATAATGTATAACACAAACAAACCTTGTTATTGCTTAAAAATGCATCATAACACTATAAAGAAAGAATTTGAATTAGATTTAAATTCACTTCAATTTGTTCACACCTGTGGGCAAACGCGCAGGTTTGATTTAGTGCTTAATTGACACGTTTACTTAAATACATGCGTTAACGTACTTAAGGTAGTTGTTATTCGTGTGTAAATTCATCAGACTCACTTCATTAGTTCCTGATTAATATTAATTCTAGTAATAATGGCAGTTTATTGTTAAGTGTTTCCGTGAAAACTCAAATCTGAGAATTGCAAAGAATAAACACAGGACAGTTCTATAATCACGGTTATGATTAAGATGACATGCTGATGATTTATTGCTTTATTTTATTTTTTGGGAGTGTTTGGCTGCTGAGAGGAAGAGCATTAACCCGCTGAATTAGTGTCATAGAAATATATAATTAATGGTGCTTGCAAAGCAACATTATTACTATCCTGCATACTCTTCCGGACAAAACTTCGGCGCATAACTTTTCCCGCAGCTTTTGTCCTAGACCCATGAATGACGTGTCAAATCGACCGGCTCATTGAGGAGAGGTGTGCTATGACTTTTCTAAGCGATCCGAGTGCCGGTACTTCAGGTACCGGGTCTCAAATTGGGCTTTTTTCCCATAGACTCCCATTATAAACTTTGGAGGTTTATAACTCACCAAGCTTTTGAACTATCTACACCAAACTCGGCCAGCTCCTTTAGGGTGATACTCTGAACAAAGGTTTAAATTGGTGTACCGACTGGCCTTCCAGTTGTCCTGCAGCCCCGCCCCCAAAATATGCAAAATCAAAAGACTTTTTACAACATGGACATGTGACATATCAAAACACTCAGAACAATGAGGGGAACTTCCTCACGTGTATTCTGATGACGTCACATGACGTCACGTGATTTCACAAGAAAATAAAAAATTTGCAAAACATGGACTTGAGACGTATCAAAACACTCAGCACAATGAGGGGAACTGCCTCACATGTATTCTGGTCATGTCACATGACGTCACGTGATGTCACATGATGTCACGTTAAAATCAAAATTTAGCACAACATGGACATGTGACATATCAAAACACACAGCACGATGAGGGGAACTTGCCACGTGCAAGCACCATTCACATTTTCTTCAGGAAATGTACGTTCTAGTTATATCTACTATTTTACTATCAAAATCTACTATTTTACAATAATGGCTCTCTTGCAAATAAAACTTTTTCAAGTTGCAGTCCCTGCAGGATTTTGTGATTTCATTATGGCAGATAAAATTACAGCAGATTTGGGCCAAGACCGTTCACACACGTCGATGAGTATAACTACCATAAAAAAATCAATTCCAATAATTGTCTTAACTGGTAGGACTTTAAAAGAAGAATCCTGCACTTCACCAATTCAAATAGTTCTCTGCAAAAATAAACGCACAAAGTCTCTGCAGGCTGCATTAAATTAAAAAAAAAAAAGGCTGCAAAATTGCTCGTTTGGCAATCCTGGAGGACTAAATCTGGTTTTATGACAGTGTTTAATGACATCATAACCCCAATCCGCTGATGTCATGATGCTTTTAATTTCAGAACTGCAGCAATTTGTACCGAAACCAAGCTGCATTTTTTTAAAGATCAGACACGGGCATGTTATTGACAAGAAGTCAATGATGTTTAATTAGAAGCAGCTGTTTGCAAATTTTTAAAGACAGAAAAACCGTTTAAGTAAAAACTGTATAACCACATGAATGCAATCTTACAGACAAACTGTATAAGCAGACATTCTGGGATCTGTGTAATTCATTCTGCCTTCATCTGCTTCCCCAACCTGATCTATAATCTTCTCTTTTTACACGTATAATGGAAATAAAGGACTGAATCAGAAACGCGTCACTCCGCAAAGTTTATATTTTCAGCCACACACACACACACACACACACGGCGTAGGAGAAGAAGAAAGACTCAGAACCGAGTGTTTAGCTAAACGTCTCAGCAAGGTAAACAGAACCGAGCAGAAATATTTATACATGAGTGAGATTATTCAAACATCATTTCTACAGGAAGCACATTTTACAGGAAAAGGGAAAAAAACAAAACAAAAACAAAATTCCTAGCAAATTTGTGCAGTGTGTTTGGATTTCTGACACATAAAAACAAGCACTGAAGTGAATTATGTTTGTTTCTGATACTTCTTAAGTTTTATGCATTAGGTGAATGAAAAAAAACATCACAGTCAGTTTTGGAGTTTTAAACTGCATTTAAAAAGTGCTAATTATTTTAGCAGACATTATCCTGTCATCGCGTTGTGCCGTAATAGAGCCGGACAAAAAAGGAGTGTGTATTTACTTCTGTTCCCCTGCAGCCAAAACCAATGAAATGATTAGCATGTGTAAGTCAATGGTCACTTGTGATTGTTCTGTGGTCTTGGGGGTCAAATGTGAAAGGTCAAGTGTGGATGTGTTTGTCTGGAACTGTTTAGAGAGAAGCAGTGACCAGGCCCTCAGGCACTCACCTGCAAACAACAACTGTTACTCGATCAAAATTTACATCTTATTTTAGCTAAAGATGAGGAAAAGTATAAAAAGAGGAATTACTTTCTCAGCAAATTATTTGGTTGAAGGTGTGTCCTGGTGGTTGAAGACGAAATTGTACTTTAAGAAGTACTTATGCTAATATAATTCCAAGTTTTTTTAACATGGATTTATTTATCTCTTGAACGAAACTGTTTTAAGTACAAATAAAGAGTTTTAAAGCAATGTCTTGTATAAATGTTTAGGTACAGAAATCTTAAAAATTAGATGTCTAATGTGATCTAATGTACCTAATGTGATCGATCTGCACTACAATTAACATCCCAACCATTTAAATGGCACTTAACATTATGGCAGAGGAAAAATCCAGCTCCAGATTATGCCCTAATTCTTTGAACCTTCCCTGCTGAGATTGGATGGACTGAGCCAGGACTTAATACGCCAATGTTTAAGTGAGACCCTCCAGGCTGAGCCCAGTCATGGACATGAACAGCTAACTTTCAACCGATTCAATCCGTCAGCTTTTGTGCATGTCAGTATTAAAATCCTAAAGTCCTCATCTTAATTTCAAACCTCTGCCACTTCAAGACTAGATATAAGTTCAATAGAAGTAGTCCCAAGTCCCACTTTGTCTATGTACTGAACTGTTTATTGTGCTGTTTACTGTGTTTATTGTGCTTACTTTGTACCATTGACCTTTTCTCTGGCTTCTCACCAGACTATCTGCTGTCGCTCCCAGTAGCTCAGGCAATGGAGGAAGATGTAAAGAAAGCACTGGCTTTGGGGTTTATTCATCTCTCCAGCCTCCTGCAGCTGATTCATCTTTGTGGAGAAAAAAAGGATCGAGGACTTGTGTATTGACCATTGAGACCTGAACACAGTAACGTTAAAGTGCACTACTTCTGCACCTACTCAGCCTGGGGTAAGTGGAAGACCACACCTTCATTACCACATCACTTCTGGGTATTATAAATGTCTTATAAGGTACTATGGACTTTCCAGTGCCCTTTCTATCATCCAGGCATTTGGAAATGTCCAGTGAGAAGATATAAGGTGGAAGCAATAATCTAATGTTTACAGCCCCAAACTAACAATGATTTGATGATGGTTTCTGACGGTCTATAGAAGATTCATAAAGGCAGGCAACTTAACAGTTATGTCGTTCTTTTGGGCGATCCACTGTTTGAGGTGGCCGCAGCCGATCACGTGACCGAGTATATTCGATTTGGTACAGGTTGTTACGCCCCGTCTAGGGGTGAAGGCGAAATATGAAAGGGAATGAGAAACCAGGGGTAACTGAAAGAACAATAGTTTAATGAGAACGCATTGTACAGGTGGGGGTGTGTCTTCAGGAGCCGACAAGGCCAAAATAACAAACAAACCAGCTAATTATTTCACCCTTTAACTTCCCTACTAAACAAAAAAGAAAATACAAATCACTTCCATAACTCCCTGATCAAAAACACAGTCAGAAAAAGGTACAAACAAAATGGCATCGGTCTCCCTACCTCCCCAAGAATACTATGTACAACTATATACAGATAAGCAGACAAGTCCAAACAAGGGCAATCCAGAATCAAAGTCAAAAGAACAGACAGGAGTCAGTAATAACAGGAAATGCTAAGTATACAAATATAACGACCAATTCACAAAACTAGTTAACAGCAAACAAATAACCACAGCAAATGAGCCAAAAAGCTAAACAGGAAGTGGTGGTGGAGGCTTTTATAGGCCACAGGGAGTCAGCTGACCAGCAGGGCGTGGCACCAGGTGAACCTCAGGAACCAATCAGGGTTTATCCTGCACAGAAACATAAACACCTCCCCAAAACAGAAAACAAATAGAAATGGACGTAACACAGGTCTTACGCCGGATGCCCTTCCTGTCGCAACCCTCCCATTTTTTATCCAGACTTGGGAACAGCACTGAGAGTTAACTCTTCAGTGGCTGGTGCTTTTGCTCCCTGCCTGGGAATTGAACCCAGGCCCTGTCAATGAGAGTGGGTGGGTCTCCTGTTGGTTCTTACAGATGAACCAAAATGAGAGATGCCATCACTTGTGGGTGGGTCTCCTGGTGAGAGTGTGTCTCCTGTTGGTTCTCCTGCGGATGAAACACAAGGAGAGACACCATCACTTAACAGTTATGTAACATGGCATATAAAATCCTGTCACTTATGTGCTTAATACAGGACATCCTGGACTATCTGTTTCCTATACCCATTATCAGTACCATGTTTTATATTGTCACAAGTCTCTACAAGCATTGCAGTAATCATTAATTGCTTCTCTATGTCACTTGCTTGCTTCTAATTTCTATTTACTTAGTCCTACCAACCAAACTCGCCGCAACAAAGCATGGAAACATCTGAAGTCATCTTACGCAAGGTGTTTAAATTCTACAGTATTCCCAAAGACATTCTGTCAGTTAGTGGAGTACAGTTTCGCTTACATGAGTGGAATGCTTCTAAAATAAACACCAATATGAGCACCTCTACAAGGTTGCCATAAACCAATGAAGTGGTTTCATGAAATTCTTCCAGTCATTTTGTCAGAATTAATAATTAGCACGTTGGCCTCACACCTCCAGGGTTGGGGTACGATTCCCGCCTCCGCCTTGTGTGTGTGGAGTTTGCATGTTCTCCCCGTGCCTCAGGGGTTTCCTCCGGGTACTCCGGTTTCCTCCCCCGGTCCAAAGACATGCATGATAGGTTGATTGGCATCTCTGGAAAATTGTCCATAGTGTGTGATTGTGTGAGTGAATGAGAGTGTGTGTGTGTGCCCTGCGATGGGTTGGCACTCCGTCCATGGTGTATCCTGCCTTGATGCCCGATGACGCCTGAGATAGGCACAGGCTCCCCGTGACCCGAGGTAGTTCGGATAAGTGGTAGAAAATGAATGAATGAATGAATGAATGAATGAGTCTCAGCCTGCATTAGGTCGAGTGTTGCCAAAACTCCATAGCTTAATGTGATATATTTTTACAATGCATCTGTAACAATCTTCACTAGTCCTGCATTTGAGAGAGTCATTCAGAGTCCTGGTCATGAATAACTCGATAACGAAAAGACCTGGGAATTGGCACATGTGCGAATAGAAAAAGGAGTGAGATTATGATACAGGAAAAATTCTGAAATATTATGATACAAGCTTCTCTTGAATCAGATTATCAGCTGCTCTCATGAAGGATGAGTCCAGGATTCATTGAGTATTTTGTTTACTCTTTTAGATTTGCCTTCTGTTAAATGATATCCTGGATGTTTACATGTGAACCATGCTTGACTTGTGAATCTTTTGGAATGTGATTTTTTTCTGTACATTGGATGCTCAACTCTTCTTTCTTACCTGTTTGTTAAATTCACAATCTAAAAAAAAAAATCATGTTATTTCTGCCTTTATGAAAATATACGATGATGAACTAAACTGTGGTTTGACTTCTTTTGAACTCTGTTCTGTCAGGTCCGACCCACATTTCTTTAAGAGTGACATCTATGTCCACCAATACACTGTCATCATTCTTAGGCGGATTTTTAGAGTGTAATAGTAGGGAGGGGAAAAGAGAGGAGTGGGTGGTCACGGTTTTATTGAGTGTGTATGTATGTATTTGTGTGTGAGCGAGGTCCCAAGATCGGTAAAAATCACCTCATTTTTCACTTGAGTGGCTCTCTTTAGGTCTTACACTTTTCTTTAGACACCCTCCCCATCTACCCCTTCACAGGAGAATTCCTCCACTGAGTGTGAACCCCTGCACACCCCCTAACACACACTGAGGGGCATTCAAAATGCATTAACGCCAAATCAATGAAAAACACTGAAAAAGCAAAAAGAGAGAGAGAGAGAGAGAGAGAGAGAGCAAGGCAAGAAAAATCTCCTTAGCAACATAATCTGGCTTGCCTCACGAGAACCAGACGAGGAATGAGAAGAAAAGGGAACGAGGCAAAACAGGGAAGGCAGGAGGAAAAAAACGAGAGGAGGGGAGGGATAGTGAAGCATTTTGGCAGGGAATAAGGAACTGAACGGCAAGAGGCCTTGTGCACAGACACCGACAAAATGGGGAATTAACACAAGAGAAACTGTTCCTATTTAACACAAGGAGTAAAGCGACTATATTAACCCCCCCGTTGCAGGCTAGCATCAGGGGGCAGCGGGGACTACAGGGAGGGGGAACTATTGGAACTTTTAATACTCACTCCCAAGGGAACTTAAGAAAGTCAAAAAATAATTGGCCACACTTATTCATTAGGGATAGAACCAGGTCCCAAGCAGGCTTGTTTTATACATCATCAGTGACTTACATACATTTAAGTGTAGCAGATCTTTCATCCAGTCAGTGACTCTTATACCTCTTTATCCATCCATTTTCCTAGATATCTAATCTATATTTGTTTTTTTGTGATCTGTAAGAAACAATTTTGAAGAAATTTGAAGAAACTGTGATTTTTTTTTTTTTGCCACATATAAAATGTATATGATAGCTTTTGATCACATAGCTGTGTATGTTCATATTAAAGAATGATTTATTGTTTGAAATAATTCTAATAAATTAATGAGAATATATTACAAGATCATTTATTCTCTCGTATTGTGGTCAGTTAGAATAGAATTTCTCTTGAAGCTGTAAAAGCTAAATTGAGAAATTTGTTTTGCTATAAAACGATCGAATTTCTTTTGCTGAAGTTTTTATGGAAATTGGCAATTGTCAGTGGTCGCTATATGTTCAACCTTTAACCCCTTCTACATGATCAGGCCATTGGTGGGAGTGTAAAACTTAATTAGGAGGTCATTAAAAGCTGCCCTGTACACACCATGAGCTTTATTACTACCCCCACCCCTACACATACACATTCACATGCACACTAGACATTCGATGAAGATTTTGTGCTATGAAACACACACACACACACACACACACACACACACACACACTCCTTACATTTCTAAAATCCTTCCTAACTGTACACATTTATTACTATTATGATCTCACAGCATAATAAATCACAGTGTAAGACAGCAAGAATATTTTCTCTTATTATAAGTTAATAAGCCTGTGAAATCTTTGAATCCGGATGTATGTTCATTTGTGTTGGTTTACTGTCAAACTTTGATTTTTATTTGTGTAGCGCTGTTAACAATGGACATTGTCTCAAAGCAGCTATACAGACCATAAGAAATATAGAGCAAAAGGTTCAAGATTAATATTAGACTTACATTTAGATCTATTTGGATTTATCTCTAATGAGCAAGCCTGAGGCTGCTGTGGCAAGGATGTTATGGATCATTGAATTAGAGCTTATCTCTCTTCTAGTTTGCAGAAGAACTATATCTGAATGAATGTCTCAAACTTCCGAAAAGTCTGCTGAATTTAAGTTTTGAAGAATATTTGTACTGGGAAATTGCTTGGGAATCGTGAGACATTGCAGCTAAACTTCACCGGGTTTAACCTCGGCGCACAGTCCCCTTGTGCTGCGAGACAACTTTGTAAAGACTGTGAGATTAAGATAAAACGAGACAGACTAAAAAGCCTTGTCCTGAAATGAATATTAGAGGACAACTCCTAATACAAAGCCATTAACAAAGACAGTACAAAAGCAAATGCAGAGAAAGGAAGAGAGAAAAGGGGATGAGGCCAAGCCGAGACAGAGAGAGATGGTTTGACAGTGAGAGAGACGAAGGCCAGAGGAGAGAAAAAAGAGAGTGGCCTAAAAAGCAGTGATCTAGATAAACAGGGAGGCAGAGGGGCGAAAGAGATTAATAAAGAGAGAGAAGTAGAGAAAATAGAAATGGAGAAAGAAAGAGGGGGACTCTCTTTGTCCCCGTTGGCTGATTTCACACCGACACAAAGGCCTCGGTGGATGTTTCATCCTTTCACGGGCGTTTTTTGCTGCCGTGCATTCAGCACTGTTCCTGTGCCGTTATGAAGTCAGGTCCATTCAGTGGGCGTTATAAATCACCGGTGCCGCCGCAGAGCGTGGCCAATCGTCCAATTACGGAGCGCGGACGCCCCTGAACATGCCAGACAAAAGCGTCACAAGGCCCATAAACGACCCTCTAATCAGGCGGCGGGGAAAACGCGCCCAAAACAGGCCCCAACCGCCCGCCTCACGCCCGTATTCCATCATCCCCATGCCCTCACACTTCCTCCCGCCCACTTCAGCGCACACACATACACAGCTGCAAAGCAGGAGAGGGGGAGAGATGGAGTGGGAGAAGGGTAAAGAGGGCACAGAGAGAGAGAGAAAAATGAGTTGGTGTTAGGATGCTGCGCTGAAGCCCCCCTTGGCCCTTTTCAGGCTGAGAGCCAGAACAAAAGCATACTGTTGCCATACTGGGCCGTTCATGCTAGCCAGTTAGCGGCCCCGAGAAAGTCCCTTCCACAGCTGCGGGAGCTCACCTTGTGCTGGAGGCTATTGTTGGAGTGTTTTGGGGGCTCTGACATTCATCTTCAGAAGTGAGAGAGTGAGATATGTGTATATATATATATATATATATATATATACATATATGTATATATGTATATATATATATATATATATATATATATATATATATATATATATATATATATATATATATATATATATATAGAGAGAGAGAGAGAGAGAGAGAGAGAGAGAGAGAGAGATATTGAGATATATATATATTGAGATATGTAGGTATATATATATATATATATATATATATATATATATATATATATTATATATATATATATATATATATATATATATATATATATATATATATATGTGTGTGTGTGTGTGTGTGTGTGTGAGAGAGAGAGAGAGAGAGAGAGAGAGAGAGAGAGAGAGAGAGAGAGAGAGAGAGAGAGAAGAAGAGAGAGGGAGAGAGAGAAATGCAGCTGCAGGATGAATAGAGATGAGGATAAGGTGAGAGACAGAGAGCAGCATGACAGGCAACAGGGCAACCCCACCCCCAAACTTACAGAGCAGCTGCCTTTCAGTTAAAAGTAACCCCTAAGAGAGAGAGAGAGAGAGAGAGAGAGAGCAATACAGCCAACATTACATGGAATAGAAAAGAACGATTCTACAAGTTGAGTCCAATAATGAGATCATAACTCGCTGGATTTGATTAATTAATCTGTGATGAGTTCATCTCAGGGGCATAAAGAGTTGAGCGTGTATTAAATTGTGAATGCGTTGCAGTGCTGGTGCTCAGAGGGGAGGCAGGTGTTGGCCCAGCTGTAAGAGTAAAGGTTACAGACAGAGTCCATCAGAGCCACCCTCTCAATGCAGCCCTTCCCTCTGTTCAAACCATCAACATCCCATGTAGCACTCGGAGTAAGCGAAACTCCCCCATCACGCTCTCCCTGCCTCACTATCCCTTGCTCCTGCTCTCTCAAGTGGGTGCAGCTGCCAGGGGACTGCTGGTATCATCCATTCTCCAAGGGCCTTTAATAGCACTTGGTACTATGACACTAAATATCCCCCTACACAGCTCTGTTTTATTCATTAAATAGACCCTAGACACACTGCAGACACATTAAATACCTAAGATCCAATACAGACTGCATACAAGATATCACTTACACAAAAGCACTTACACACAAAATCTCCTCTCTGCATTTTTAAAGGCCCACTTAACAAAATTGGCCAGATGAATAAGTCCTGCATGAAATAGCATTTTACGTTTTAAATACAGCAACAATAATAATAATAATAATAATAATAATAATAATAATAATAATAACAATACTTGCACGTCCATTAACATTACAGATTACTCTTAATGTTTAGGAATCTAATATTTGATGAGTTATAAAGGAAAACTGATGATATATATTATATAACAATAAACAATTTCTATCTTAAAATGATTCTGGAATTTATTCAGATTAGTTTTAATTAGGTGGCTTTTGATATTCATGAACAAAAAGAAGAACAAGGAGAAGAAGAACAAAAAATATTATTATTATTATTATTATTATTATTATTATTATTATTGCTCTTTGAGTTTTAAAGGCAATAGGAAATATATATGCCTCATATTGTGACATTGTATATGAAGTATATATGTATATGTACATGACATTGTAAATTTGGCATCATAATCAGTTCAGGTAAGTCTTTTTGCATCAGTTTTGTCTCTCTTCCGAGTTTTCGTTTACCTCTGACACGTACAGATAGACACAACATTACGAGTTAGTTCATTCCGAACACATTTAGACACTTGTGTCTTGTCAGGCCAGAGGGCGAGGGTGATTATCATTCAGGTGGAGCAGCCGGCTGGGCCGTTTGGAGAACTCTCTCTTTGGTCTCCTATCCTAAAAGGCCTGGGCCGGCCCACGGAGCGAGGGAAGAGGGAGGGATCGATTTGATTCTAATCGGACCATGAAAAGAACATGATCTAACTGCTTTCAGCTGGGGGTGCATTTCTGGCCCACTCGTCTATTTGCTCTCCCTCTTTGCACTTGTCTTCCATTCTTTCGCTCTCTTTCTGTCTTTCTTCTCCTCTGTCTTCTTCTCCTTTAAAAACACAATGTAGCCGGCCGACTCAAAAGCCCCTGAATGTCTCATTAATGACTTTGTAAATGCATGGATGAAGAGATTTAAGGAAGGCTGGAGGAGCGGGGAGGAGAGGAGAGTGTATAAATTTCTGAGGGTGGTCAGAGCACCAGGCTCAGGGCTGATTTCCATGGCAGTGAATGAGATTGACCTCTAACACTGCATGTGCTTTGGGCCATAAAGAGACAACTAAGGCTTGACCAGGCTTCCTGATGCTGAACGAAGACCAGGTTGAAGGATGAAACACTGTCTGTCTGTTTGATCCTGATCTCAGAAAAGACAAACACACAAATTCAACCAAGTGTGGGTTTTGTGTTGGCTAGTTGATACCATTAAACTTGATCTTACTCTAACTTTAATTTTGTAACTCATTTGCTAACGTGAGTACAGTATATATGTTTTCTTAAGATTTCACCTCCATTCATGGTTTTCTTGCTCTTTTTTTCTGCAACAAACTGTGGTCCCTGTGGTCTCTCTCTCTCTCTCTCTCTCTCTCTCTCTCTCTCTTTCTCTGGGTCTCTTAATGGTTGAAAAATGGTTAAAAAAAAACATCTTAACATGTTAAAATATTCGATATAAAATATTATATATATATATATATATATATATATATATATATATATATATATATATATATATATATACATATACATAGAGCATTTATTTCTAGAAAGGAGTGAAACTTACTGTGAGCAGAATAAGAACTGAGTAAAACCATTTGGACTTTACTCAAGATATCGATTTATATTATAAACTTAAAACAAGAAATATTAATAAGCAAATTTACCGTTTGTTGTAGACCACAGGAGAGCTTTCAGACCCATAAATCCTTTCCTGGTTTAAATAAGTAAATAATTAATTAGAAACTAATAATGTTTGTACATTACTTTTAAAATAAAGGTTGTTTATCGGCTGAATGGTTTATCAGTGAAATATTCTAATTGCGCAAGAGTTTATTTGTCTATTTCTTTGAAGAACCATTGAATGAAAGGTTTTTTGGGGAACCAAAAATGGTTCTTCTTTGGAATCAGTGCAATAATCCCTTTTGGTTCTTTCTGGCACTTCCAAATGCATTTGTTCAAGTGTTCATGGTATTTTAATGGCTCCAAAGTGAATACAAATACTGTCAGCAAATAAATAAATAAATAAATAAATAAACTAAGTAAGTAAGTAAATAAATAAATAAATAAATAAAGCAGGTTTTTTTTTTTTTTTTTTTTTTTTTAGTCAAGACTCGTCTCGTGACATCATCACCAAACACATTCAGCCAAAGCCCTCTTTCATTTGATCATGAGTTCAGCTCTCAAAGAAAGTCATCACATACTGGATGTGTCTTCACTCGTAAGAGTTTAATAAAAGAATCCTGTGCTTGTAGTTTTAACAAATCGAGAAGTTTTCTAAAGAAAAAGCACAAAACACACAAATGCAATGAAATTGGAATTTCTGACCACAAATGATGAGACTGAATAATACATATATTATAGATGTTCAACCGTTTTTATGACAAGTCAAATACAAAGATATATACAGTTATCTATCTTGAGACATGAAAAACCAAAAGTGGCAGTTTCTCAGGTGGAAATGCCTTCAGGGCAGAGGAGAAAGACCAGGCTGATTCAAGCTGAGTGACAAGAAGGCTACAATAACCCAAATAACTACTTTATACAGCCATGGTGGACAGAAATGCACTGCACCACATCAGGTTCCACCCCAGGAATCTGAGGCTATTATCAGCACCCAAACTGGACAGATGAAGACTAGATAAATGTTTTGATAAATCTCAATTCATTCCAGTTTATCCTTCTCATCTATCTAATTTGTTTTCTTTGTACACAGATCAACAATTTTTCTTTTGTCTGTCTGTTCACAAAGCAGTGCTCAGTGAAAAACAAAGCCACAGGTGAAACCTTTAGACTTACATCATGATGACGTGCTGCTAATAAAGCGACTTAAACATGAACAACATTCGTGTTAACACAAACTCAAATCCAGACAAAGGCTAAGAGAGCTGGTATGTTAATGACTACAGCATGGTTTGTCTCGCTTTGTTAAAGGATTTTGGTCATTGTGGCCTTCAGAAAGAGTACAAGCATAGACGAGAGACTGACATTGTCATCAGTAGGTTTTGTTAAGATTATGACAAGGGCAGTAGGGACTGGGGACGAGTTGTCCATAAACAATGTCCAATAGTTCCACTAGAAGACCTTGGCCTGGTCAGATTAGCTTGGTCAGGAGATGCATGAGGTAATTTTGAGCCAATGATTAATGATGTTTTGCTTTTACATATCGTCGGGCGGAATCCTCGCATCTCCAAAACCGTTATTTTTCAGGAAATTAAAAAAACGCCGTACCTTATCTGCAGTGCACAGGGTTTAGTCCGCGTTGCAGTGGATCGTCTTGCGCTAAACTCCTGTCCTCAGACGAGCACCAGAACTAGCGGGGGGTCAAGAATTTTTTTTCTTTGAGCCCAGTGTTTTGAAGACATTTACCTCAGAAGACGTGTTGATTCGTTGCGACTCTTCTTGAGAAGAAATATGCCGTGAAGCTCTCCCGCGGAGTGAGGAAGAGGTGGACAGTTGAAGTGTCCAATGGAGTTATGAGATTTGCTCTCAAGCTATTTTCAAGACTTTAGATTGGTTAATAACTTGTAAAAATAACAGACCCACGTGGGGACTGACCAATAGCATCGATATGTGAAAAAATATGAAATTGACCAAATTTGGACATACGAGGTTTCCGCCCGACAGCGACGATATCTTCTGTTTTCTTGAGTTCTGTCTATAAAACCTTGATGTAATCAATGATCGTGGCCCTTCATCCCTCATGCTACATGTGGAGTGTTGGGTCCTGCTGCGCAGCTGAGCACAATAAATTGTGTAACCTTTTTACTCTTGCTCGTGTCTACCAGTGTTATACAGTACTTTATTCTTTAAATCTCTCTTACCTCGGAACTTCCACAACAAGAAACACGGTGCAAAAATGTAATACCTGTGCATCTAAAATATTTCAACCGATACCATGGCTGAGTATTTTCAAGCACATGATTTTTGTCCAGAAACTGAGAAGAATATATTACCTCTTATTATATCAATGAGTGAGAGTTCTCTTAGTCTGACGCTCATCTCTCTCACTCACTCATTTTCTCAGGTGTCATTGGGCATCGAGGCAGGATACATCCTGGACGGAGTGCCAACCCATCACAGGGCACACACACACACACTCTCATTCACTCACGCACTCACACACTAGGGACAATTTTCCAGAGATGCCAATCAACCTACCATGCATGTCTTTGGAACGGGGGAGGAAACCGGAGTACCCGGAGGAAACCCCCGAGGCACGGGGAGAACATGCAAACTCCACACACACAAGGTGGAGGCGGGAATCGAACCCCCAACCCTGGAGGTGTGAGGTGAACGTGCTAACCACTAAGCCACCGTGTCCCCCTGACGCTCATCTATAGTAATTTTATACTTGTGCATGTGTGGCAACAAGAAATTCACTTAACATCAGAAGCTTGGCTTCATTCTTTTTGTAGAGAATTATCAACTGTTTCAATTCCATGAAAATGAACCTAATCTGTTGCACATTTCGTTAATGTTAATTTGATTTGTCCAAATGTTAAACACGTTGAAATATTAAACAGCATTGCTTAATAATGATGAATAGAAATAATAGAAACTTGAGCAGGCATTGAGAAGCCCTCGCACGTGCTCCCACATTAACACCGGCGAATTGAACTTCCCATAATTCTCTGAGCAACCGGCAGGTGAGGGAATACAGATTCTGAAGAGCATGGGGGACGCCACATTGCTGCCTGCATACAAATTTTCCTCCCCAACCCCCTGCACATACACACATACCACACATATACTCCTATGGTCTAAGGCAAGACAAAGAAATAGACACACTTGAACTTCTCTTTAGCGTTGGTCAATCAAGGCACAGAGAGGTGCAGTCTAGTGTCTTTGTAACAGTCCTTTTCTGTCTTTCTCTAGGGATGCATCATTAAGGCTCTCTGGGGCTATTTATGATACAAATAACCACACATCCAGCACTATCAACAAAAACAACACCTGAAAATCTGAAAACCGCAGCGTTAAAAAGGTCTTCTTGAGTCCTAGAAGTAGATGGACTTGTCTTTGATAATTTAATTAGCCCTTTTTCATGCAACTATGTGAAGAGTACCCCAAAACCCGAAGTGTTTTTTACTCTTTTTGCAAATTAATTGGCTAGACATTAGAATTATAAAGCTGCTCTTCTGGTGGTGAGGAAAATAGTTTAGACTGATTAGATTAGATTAGATTAGATTAGATTAGATTAGATTAGATTAGATTAGACAATTATTGACAAGGAAAATTATTGCAGAATGTGGTTGTTGTAATAATTGTGTGTGTGTGTGTGTGTGTGTGTGTGTGTGTGTGTGTGTGTGTGTGTGTGTGTGTGTGTGTATATGATATGTTTTCCTAGACCCTGAACCATTCCAGCCACGCCACACATACACTCCCACTGTTACATTATCCTGCTGCACGAGGACACTTACATTCGGAAACAAGACATGCAAACATGATGCTCTGATCTAGTCATCTAGCCATCACAAGAGTCAGAGTCACACAGATTCTTATACTTGCCCATTTAACCTGCCTCCATCACATCATGTTTTAGAACTAACTGGTCACCTGCTGACTAATATATCCTACTAAGGCTCCATTGGTACAAGATAACGAATATTACTCACTTCACCTGTCACTGGTTTTAATGTTATGGCTGATGTGTGTATACATAAGCATATAAGCTTTTGATTAATATCTAATATCAGCCTAAGTGAGAATCCTGAGGTTTAATAGAGTGTGGTGTTACACTGTAATGACTATGTTTAGGAAATAATTACAACAATGCCTTTAATTTATTCTCAGTAACTGCTGGACAGGAGCCAAGTCATGGTAATACTGGGCACAAGACAGGACCCAAGTCCATTACAGGGCACCATGCAAACACGCATCTGTTTAAGAGGCAATTCAGCATACTGTAGTTATCCCATGTAGATGCATGATTTTGTACAGAGCAAAGAAACTGAGAATTATGAGTAAACCCAAAAATCACAAAGAGTAACACAAGCACAGGATTAAAAGGTCACTTAGCATTAGACACAACCACCGTGGTCTGAATAATCAAGAGTTGTTTGTTTTAAGAAGCGATTAAGAAGGTCCATTTTATACTGTATGAGGTGAATATATTTAAAGGATGTCTGTTTATTTATTTATTTATTTATTTATTTTAAATCTGCTAATATTTGACGGTTCCTATGTTTTTGTGACGTTTGCCTTGTGACACTAATGAAGGCTTGTTTAATATACAACCTCCACAAATACCTTTTAACTCCTCTAAAACAGAACCCGTGTGCATTCATGTATGTGAAATTAGGAAATCCTGACGACGTTACAAGCCTTTTCTGTGGAGATGCGCAGACAAATAAACCTCCATTATTGACCTCCATTTTACACCAAGGTCTTGACAGTTTTCATCCCATTCTTTCAAACTCACTCAATAACATGACCCCTGTCCCTGTGACATCTTCACACAATGCTGTATAGCTGTAAATAAGTAATGTCTGAAAATGTTAATGCAAACTTGATTAAAGCGTGTGCCCCGATGCTTAGATCATCATTAGCTTTTCACTTCCACTGCTTTCTAAATAAAATGCTGTTCCACAGTGTATTGTTTCTCTGTGTGAGACAGTATAATGTACATCAGTAGGGATTCTTATCTCAAGCAAGTCATCAAACTCACCAACACTCACAGAGAAAAAATGTATTGGAAATCACAGGAACTCAAATAAACACCAGAGATTGTGAGGAAATGGATGTGATGCGAAGGATCAATTAGTTGAAAGCATCCACATATCTTTCTGGCTTTTATCCATGCCAAAGTGGTCCCACTGATATCACACTGTGTGCACACCATCTCTAATAGAGATGTTTTATAACAAGCACAGCTAGAGCAGCATGGAGACCAATTAAGAGTTTAAGTGATGTCCATGTCATGAATTCAGTACATGTCCAGACTCACATCACCACACAGGCCTTACATGACCCTCAGATTAAAACCCTATACAGCACAAAGACTTTACACAAGCGCAAACCAAGTGAAATACAATCGGCGTAATGCCGCCTTGCCGATTTTGTCTTAGTGACACAGCAAGTCATTCGGAAAAAGATTCAGCGGCTGTTACAGATCTTGAGAAATATAATACGTCGATGGGACAAAGCGGCAGGACCCATAATGATGTTCGGCCTGAATACATAGAAAAACATTTCGGCATCACAGAATCTGTCAACATTTACGTCATTATCTCTTTTAAGTGTATGTGTAGTGTAGGCACAGCATTGTCATCCTGTCTCACAAAGCATACACTGATCTCCGAACACACCCTAAACATTCTCTCTACTCCCAAATGCATATATGTAACTCAGATAACGTGTCTGATTTATTTCCAAAACACTGAGATTCTTTCTATTAGGGCTGTTGGGTGCATCATTCCAATGATTAAGCAGGGCCATATTTTTTACTGTTTCATTTTAAAATTGCATGCATCTTAGGGATGCATCTTATGCAAGGGATGCATCTTAAACGGACAAACTAAAAGTACATAGACATCCAAAAGTATACAGATGCTGTACTATATTCAAACTAAATCGTAAAATTGGGTATAATCTCATAATTCTACCTCATATATCTGAAGGTGGTGTGGCTTCTAAGTTGGCTTGATGGCACGAAACCATTCTAGGATGCAACTACTGAACTACTTCTAGCTCCTAGCTTGTCCTATTAGCTTATATATATATATATTTATAAAATAATGATTAATTTAAATAGCACACAGGCCAAGTGGCGCTGAGCTCCAGTTCTTGCAATTTAATGGAAATTTAAAACATATCATTGTATGATGATGATGATGAAGATGATGATGAAGCTGTTTGTTTTTTATTTGTTTGTGTACTTGAACAATGTCATCAGGCACAGTAAAGTAAAGTGTGTATGCAGTATGCTATTAAATAAAGACTAGGGCTGATTTCTTTGTAGCTCAAACTGTAAAATAACATAGTGATTACACAGAGTGAAACAACCCATAGATTTTGTGTGCTTGTCAAATTCAGTAGCAATGCAATAAAGTAATAAACATGTTTATGGTTGTCTAAATATTCAGTGACTTTTTTAAATGCATTTGAATGAAAATAGATAGAACAGAGCTATGAGATTTGTACGGATTGAATGGAATAGTTAACACCAACTGCAGCTTTTCCATTTCTCACCCAAGATAAAAACAGCATGATTATGGACTTGAAACCCAGCAGTCATTAATGGCATTTATATGTAATAGTTTCATGCCAATAATGATACCCTATTGGGCTCAACCTTAATGATTTCATAATAGTAACTTTATGTTACTGATAGGTAGTAGACCATTGGAGACTTGTCAATATCATGTCCATCTGTCACTGATGCATTTGATTTAAAATTGATGCATTTGGAGACTGTTTCCATTAGTTAAAGTCACTGTTAGTGTTGTAACTGATATATGATCAAATAAAAAATGTGTATATTTAACTTGGGTGAAACATTATATTGTATCATATATATATTTACTCATATTCTTATGCCAAAACTGAGTAAAACATTAATTAATTAAGAAAACACTGAATTATACTTAATTGCTATTATATGGTGCCTTTGACAATGAAACGCATTACATAATATTTATAGTGCTGCAATTGTATAAAAATGAATGAACTTACAGGAAGTCGGTCTTCACACCTCCTAAAATGTTCATTTAACATCTGACGTCTATAATCAATACTACAACCTTCTCTCACCCTACAGGGTGGATTCTGGGTCCAACAAGGCAGCATTTGGGACTAAACCACAGGTTCGTAACCCAGAAAGAAGATTCTCAGTGCCCTCACTCGATAGCTGCGTTTGGCTTCCAAAAATGCCAGTGTGTGGCTTGGACGCTTTTGCATAAAAATCGAATCATTCATTAAGACATAAATTAGATTTTGACACACACGGGGCACTCCCAAACCCCCACCTTGCCCCTCTACTCGATCTGAAACGATGAAGTGAAGTGTAGCCATTGCAGCTGCTATTCACACGCAGGAGATAATTGGCAATGAAAAGTCAGTGCGCGCCATTGCGCTGTCCGTGGGATCATTGTTCATTTTCCCCCATTGCCTATTGAGCACTACACTGAAAACCTGAGTGTTTCCTTTCAGTTTTCGGTATTCACTGCGTGTTGCCTGGTTACTCGGGACGGGGGGAAATACTGGCCCCATTAATCACAATGCAACTTTTTCTTAAGGAGGCGTTGATACACGTTAACGACGTTCCACGCACAAAGCAGTGATGGACTTCTTCATGTCCTACGGGAAGTGTATGAAACTACTATGAATAATACAATCGTGCTCCTGACTACCACACTATCGTGCATTTAGTCATCAAGTCATTAAGTTGTACCTAGTGCCTTGTGCTGTGTGTTATCCTTCTGATCTGTTTATGTATAGACATATAGACATATAGACAAGTGTCTGTATATGCTGCATGCGCATCAAGACCTGAGCTGACCAAAAACATTTCTTTAGTATATACACTTAATCAAGTAAAATGATAAAACAGACAAATATAATTTAATATTGTACCTGAACAACAGCATTTTTACAGCCCATTTTGAAAGGCCACTTAGCTCTTTTTAAGTCTTTTAGTTCTTGGAGAACGCAGGAGTTCTGCCACCCAGAGCAGACTAAAAAAGAACCAAACTGCTTCCCCTTAAAAGGACTTGTTTTCCTCTCGAATTATGAAAGTAACGGAGAGGTAACAGGGAGCGCGCGGTACCCGACAGCTTAAATCCCCTTAAACCCTTCCACGTGGCCCGACTGGCCGCAGCAATTATAGAGCTCATTACAGACTCATAAAAGCTCTAGACTGTAGGATTACTAGACAGACAATGACATTTTTTTCCGAAAGATTTACAAGGAAAAAAGTACAACCCTGGAGTTTGGGACAGTGTGATGTGGACGCGCACTGCGTACCGATTTAACCATTCTCTCTCTCTCTCTCTCTCTCTCTCTCTCTCTCTCTCTCTCTCTCTCCGTGTTATTCCGCCGTGTTCACTCCATTACAGCAATTACATCCCGCCTGACAGATGTGTTCATTTCTTCCTCTGTGCCTCGACCAAATTTATGGGGATAATTCTCCAGTGTTGAAGAACAACGTCTCTGCTGATTCTAGCAATTAAATACATATGAGAGCAGCCTCCCCTGCGTAATTAGCAGAAAATACCTACATGAAACCGCTGTTATTAGACATTTTACCCCTGTCTTCAATTATCCTACTGTAATTCCGTATTTACTTACTGCTCAGTTTCCTTAAGGCGTCTTGAATTATCGCTACGCTGGCCATGATTTACATGTTAACCAAACAATAGGCTACAGATCAAGGACTGTAATCTGGGCTGCAGAATTAATGGCCTAATTAATGTAAATTATGTTGATACATGCATGGCCTTTATTTGTATTCTTAAATATATATATATATATATATATATATATATATATATATATATATATATATATATATATATATATATATATATATAAATTATTTTTTTTACCTCGATATACTATATATTACAATAATACATTATTAAAAAAAAAGTTATTGTTAGTTATTAAAAGTTGTTATAAAAAAGTATTAAAACCTGCTTTTTGTTCACAGGTTTTGATGACAGCTGTATTTTGTGTACACAGGTGTTGAGACTGGAGTAATGTTACCACCTTTCATACTGGCAACAGTAGTCATTTTTTTTTTGTATGTTATTGCACGCAGTTAAAGCAGTCAGAACAGAAGAAGAAGAAGAATTTCAGAAGTGCAAGGACTTTCTTGTTCCAAAGACATTATTTTTAAAATTGGCATAAAATATAAACAATTAACAACAACAACAACAACAACAACAACAACAACAACAACAACAACAATAATAATAATAATAATAATAATAATAATAATAATATCTAGGCTATCTATAATATCTAATATCTAGTGAGCTCAACTTTCGCAAGACTGGCGCGCGCAAATCAACCTGCTCCTGACCCTGCAGATCAAACCGGCTAATTATTGTCACATGTTGAGAGATTAGTGCATTTCTGGAATAGTTGTCTGTTTTTCCGGCTCTAATACCTCGACAATAAAAGCTTTCTAATTGAATCCTAATCGCTATCAAATTGCACGCACCTACACTCGACTGCGTTTTATAAACCGTTAATCCCAAGACAGGCCTATTTGTCCAAACTGAACTGAGCCTTGATCAAGAGCCATGGAGGGTGTGTGTGTGTGTGTGTGTGTGTGTGTGTGTGTGTGTGTGTGTGTGTGTGTGTGTGCATGCCATAGAGTGTCACACGATTTATTGCTTTAAATCGGCTGTGATAATGCCTCAGTATTAAGTTAGAAAAACAACTAGTTTTAGTGCTGGTTACCTAGTTGTTAAACCTCTTTTTCATAGACAGACAGACAGACAGACAGACAGACAGACAGACAGACAGACAGACAGACAGACAGATAGATAGATAGATAGATAGATAGATAGATAGATAGATAGATAGATAGATAGATAGATAGATAGATAGATGCCAGCCACTCTCATTTAAAAGGAAAACTGTGGTGGTGCTCCTGTGAAAAAAGTATGAAACAAGAAGTAACACGACTGGATGGCCAGGGCTCTGATTGGTAGTGCGCTCGGGCATCACGTGTCTCGGGTCACGGTAGAGACTAAAGCCCCTATGCTGGGAGTCGCACGTGGGTGACGTTAGGGCCGGCCCTCTCCAGGCTCCCTTTTGTTGAACCATCAAACATAAGCTCCTTCTCGGCTCCCGAGGGCTTCAGAAGACAGCAAAGAGCACTGAATATTCCACACACCGGCTGTAATCCTGGTTTGGCATCGTTACAAGAAGCCATGTCCAGGTCATTCTATGTCGACTCACTCATTATCAAGGACTCGGTCAGCCCCACGCCTCAGCACACGGCGCAGGACTTCTTCATCCCTATCGGCATGCACGCGCCGGGTGTGATGGGTGTCCCTGCGGCGGCATGTCCGTCCCGGAAAAGCGGAGCCTTCTGCGTCTGTCCGCTGTGCGTCGCCACGCATGTGCACTCGCCCCGGGCTGGGCTGCCTTTGCTGAAGGCTCCAGGATACCCGAGCGGAGATGCACCATACTGCCAACGGCTTGCACAGCATCACAACTCCGCGCCCGTCTGCACGCCCCCCGCCTACAGCGTCACTGACCCACGGAGATACCACTGCCTCTCCATAGGTAAGGCGGAGCAAGTGCTCTTTAACACACCTGCTTCTGACACACCTGTCCTACATATTCATTACAACATTTATAACTATATATAACCATTAATAACTATAATCAACCATTACACGTGCCTATGCATTAGATTTTTATTAATGGTTAGCAGTTTTATCTTTCTAAAGAAGTTCTATTTAGATCATCTAGAATAAAAAGCTGCATCCTTTAAGGTGCTAAACGAAGTATAATATTTATATGATCACATTTGTGTTTTTCTTCTGCCTCTAACTGTGCTTCATAATATTATCATCTTAATATATCTTAATATTATGTTCCCAATAAATCAAATACGAGCTATTCGTTAGGAATAAACACATTACATATCATGTTTTTTTTTTATAAACAACATTCATAAATCACGACGAGACTTTGCTCATATTAACAAATTGTGTTACCTTTCTTGATACCTGCAGGTGCATCGGATAACGGGCACGTTCAGAACGGAAAGCGCATGCGCACGGCCTTCACCAGCACGCAGCTTCTCGAGCTCGAGCGCGAGTTCTCCTCTAACATGTACCTGTCGCGCCTGCGCAGGATCGAGATCGCAACGTACCTCAATCTGTCAGAGAAACAGGTGAAGATATGGTTCCAAAACCGGCGCGTCAAGCACAAGAAGGAGGGCAAAGGCGCACAGAGGAGCGCGCACGCGGGGTGCAAGTGCTCCGGAAACCATGCACCGTACCCGCGATCAGAGGACGAAGAGTCCCTTTCACCCGCTTCAGCCACGGAGGAGAAAGAGGGTTCGCCCATTTAACAAATAAGAGGCACATAAGGACTCGATCTAGGACTATTCACTCTAACTAGCACTTAGACTTCCGTATGCACGGATCCTTGGACGTCTCCTAAAACAAGTAGATTCAGTAAATTGGAGGTTTATGCTCTTATTTTCTCTGCTCATCACTCTTTCTATAATAATAATAATAATAATAATAATAATAATAATAATAATAATAATAATAATAATAATGCAAACTCCCTGGTGTTGCATTTACTGCATTTACACCTATGTGACTGAATCACATCTTTTTTCTATTCATGTCCATCTGAACTTAAACACTGTAGGTGTGCTTTAACCCTGAGGATTTTGCTGTTTGGTGTTACATCAAAAGTGACGTCTTCGGATTTGCTGGTGTGTCTTTTTTACCTAATACAAGCTTGCAGTCCGTAAACATTGAAATGTGCTTGAAATGTCTGGCCCATTTGTGAAGAAAATGGTGTAAATATTCTGGCGATAAATGTTTTTTTCCCCAAACTGTGATTTTTTTCTGCTCATTCGAATTTTATGTTTACAAAAAAAAATGTATATGTGTATATTTGTATTTATTTAAATAAAAACAACTGTACTGACTTAATTACGCAGAGCTCACTTTTTTGTGCTTTGGATGTCTGATATAATAGACTATATCTATATATAACAGTTTGTTTCTCTGGTGCAAAAGTATGAAAATCTTATTGGCCTTTAATTCATGTAACAATGAATAATGATAATAGAATAGTTAAACATATCAGGCTGTAGAGAAATTAGACTATTAGATGCATTTAATTAATGTTAGAAATTGTTGGGAATTATCTGGAAATGTACCTTTCCAAAGGGATTCGCAGGGAACCCTCTCTGATAGGGAACCGGGGGAGAGCAATGAATTATTAACGATTGCACTATAATAAATAAATAAAGACAACACTTCTGAAGAACATTCAGTGAACCACACAACAGCAACATCATAGAAAGCTCTAGAAAATAGAATAACTGACATGGTGAGCTTAAGTGAGGTTTAATTAAGTCTAATGAATTCATTTTCAGTTGTTAATTCACTATTTAAAAAAATTAAAAACTAAACTAGAAATACAAATAGAAAAATCTACACCCATGCTTACTGAATCACTAAACATACTGATATGGGAAATTAATAACCTCCTAAGTTTTTCTAGAGCAGATATTATGTCAGATGTGCAAGTGACTGCTGTTAAGTGAGTGAATTCATGTCACATTAAGAAACGCTTAATGGTTAATGTTTTTATCCATTAAGTTAAAATAATTCATAGTTATGTCAAATGAGGCCTTTTTAACTGTCTACAATGAGAAGGAAGTTTTTATGTTATGTATGTTCAGTTGTTTCCCCAGCTTTATTTGATAGTGTGTGGGCTCAGTCCGTTTATTCATTTAAATCTTATGCGCTGCCACGGCTTTTCCTGCCCTAATGGCGCACCATGTAGGCGCAAACAGTTCCTGTTTCATGAGCACAAAAGGCTCCTAGAAGTTTCTCTCCCAGAGTCCAGGTGATCTTGTCTATAATAGAGCCCCTGATCTCCGTACCCCCGTCCCGAATACCCCCCAACCACCCCACCCCACCCCACCCCACCCCGCTTTATGCTAGCTTTTCATCTGAACGTTGTCCCTCGTGTTAAGTTAATCCAAAAGGAGTTTAATTACGGTTTCTGTCCCACGTCGGGGTCGCTTATGTAGCAATTCCTTCAACACCATGGAAAAGGAGGGAAGGGGTGAGGGGGGTTGATGCAGGCTATGAAGAGCTGGCCAAAGGCTTTGACAGGTTAGATTGTCCTGCCAGGAACTCGCCTTTAGCCGGCGGACCCCCGACAGTGCGCCAAGCTCCGGGCCTTTTCACCAACCGTCTACTGGGAAAGAGAGAGAGAGAACGATTTAGCCACTGTTTCATTAGACCCTATTGGAACCTTTCAGCTCACACTAAATGAAGGGGGCACGCTTGAAAAAAAAAAACAGGTGGGGGACTACGCGGGAGGGACCAGATAGCAAATTAGGGAACGGTTAATTTAACTCGTTTTGCGTCAGAGTTTGGGATACATTCCTAATTGAGAAGGGAAGCAGGTGAAGTTGCAGTCCCACGCAGGTCCTTTCAGAACCACAATCAATAGACTCCTTTCACGTCCGGCTGGCGATCATATATTATAGTGGGAAAGCCACCTAATGAATATATATTGAATTTCCTATTAATCGAATTAGACTTCTCCTCTTGCAGGTGTGAGTGTGAAAGACCGTGGTCCTATTAAATGGTCCGACAATGAGGACACAGCCACCCGAGATAGTCTGATCGTTTTTAGACCCTGAACTATGAAACGGAGTATAGAGAGAACATGATGATGATGATGATGATGATGATGATGATGATGATTAAATATTACTAATGTTATAATAATAATAATAATAATAATAAGAAGAAGAAGAAGAAGAAGAAGAAGAAGAAGAGGAAGAAGAATAGTAGCAATAGTAATAACAATAATCATTTATTATTATTATTATTATTATTATTATTATTATTATTATTATTATTATTATTATTATTATTATTATTATTTGCAGATTTTATATATGAATCATGTTAGAGGTTTAGAAGCAAACAAGGCCTGTCTGGCTCATTTTCCATCTCAAGTCGCATTTCTCAGATCTCAACCCTTGCGCTTCACCTGCACTTCTCACTTCATCTTAATGGCAAATGACTGCATGATAGGGTGTGAATGTGTAGATGTCCCGGCATTTTAGCTGTCAGTTTGAGCACCTGTTGTTTAGCACATCAAATATTACAGAAATGCGACGTATTAATCACTCTTTGTCTATTGAGTGCAGGACAATTATGCATAACAAAGAGCAATTAGGGTTTTTATAGCCGCAGCTGCTTTTGAGCTGTGAGAAGAACACCCAGACATTAGGGCCCTTTAATAGTGTTTGTATGTACTGTATGTTGCATGTCGCTGAAGGAGAAAAGAAAAACATGTGCAAAAAATTCTAGAGCCGTTTTTAAAAATATAGGCCTATATAAAAAGATGCGCAAAACCAGATGCGCAAAACCAGACGCCCACTATAAATTTATCAGGGAGTGCTTAGAGGGGATTAAAATGTAAAAGCATTCAAAACTATAGATATATTGAATCTATTAAATCTCTTTCCTATTTACTCAATACGTGTGACAGAAAGATAGATAGATAGATAGATAGATAGATAGATAGATAGATAGATAGATAGATAGATAGATAGATAGATAGATAGATAGATAGATCTAATGATTTATCTCATTGCAGTCAGTGTTCCAGTTCATCCCAAAGGTGTTCAGTGGAGTGGAGTCAGGACTCTGTGCGTCACTTAAGTTCTTCGAATTGAGCATTCCTTACATAGACGCATCTAAAACTATAATGTATATACTAGGCCAGTAAAAAAAAAAAGCAACACAGCGCAGAGGCTCTTTAACGCATGGTGGAGCAACAGCCTTGCCTCAAGAGCAAATATGAAATGCACTTTAGCCAACCTGGCGCAATAAATAATTCGTCCATCATTCATGACAGCTACGTGACCACCAGCAGGTAAACAAACAGCCGCACTTCAGATTGAGGCCCACGGGTGTGTACACACTCCACAGTGCGCACCTGTCGCTCGGGTTCCACAGGAAACACAGTGGGTTTTTTTGAGCAGCGTCATGGACTCGCTAGATGGGTATTATGGAAGTTTCGAGCCACAGATCCATGATGGTGTGGAGCGAGAACAGCCAGCATGTCTGTACTCCCGGCGCACAGAGCAGGTGCCGTATTTAGAGCTGCAAGGTAACATGGCACTTGAGAATCAGGACAGAGATTTGGCTCCCTATGAGCTGCCGTCCTGTCAGCATGCCCCCTCACCCGGGTATCATCAGGCGGAAGGCCCGCAGGCTGATGCTTTCCATCCGAGGACCAATGAGACAACGGAACACTTGGCCTTTCCATGGATGAGAGCTTCAAGATCTCAAATCTGCCAGGCAGCCATGACAGGTAACACACTTTAGGATCATTTTAAAATCCTGAGTCATACATTTTCAATGTCCAAAGAGTATAAATTGTATAAGTGTATAGGGTTAATAGTATAAATGTAAATGTAGGTATCACTGCAGGTGTGTACATTAATTCATAACTGCAAAAGTGTAAGAAACATCTCTGGAATAATTTAATCATTCACAACCGGTACTAAAACAACCATGCTAAGTTAAATGGCCACTTAATTAGTAACAACTCCACACTGGCTCAATCATACAGATATCCTGACAACCACAGTCAGATATGGGAAAATCGTGATCAAGTGTTTCTAGCGCTTACACAAAATGTGTTAGTGGGGCAGTGCAAGGCAGGAAAAAAGGCTTGTTGATGAGAACGTACAAAAGAGAATAAGCAGATAGCAACCCCAATAATCACTATTTACATTTGTAGTAAACAGAAAAGAATTTCAGAATCCACAATAAATTAAACCTTGAGGCAGATGAGCTACAACGGAGGAGCTATAGAAGACCACATCTGATTCAAACTCCAGTCAGCCAAGAGCAATAATCAGAGCCTACACTGGACACAGGCTCACTGAAACTAGATAGCTGATGATTTGAATAATGTCACCAGCACTGATGGATCTCGATTTCTGCTCCAGCATGCAAATGGTAGGCTCAGGATTTGGCATTCACCACATAAATCCATGAAACCAACCTGCCAACAGTTCAGGAAGTACCTGTATTAGTATAATGATGTTGGTCATGTTGTCCTGACACATACTAACCAAGCTCTCTTTAAATTCCACAACATTTCTGAGTATTGTTGCATCCCTATAGGGCCACAATTTACTCCTGTTATAATGTTATATTTCAAGTTGTCTTTAACTGGTTCTATGAAAATGACAGTGTATATCGACGGCCTCCAGTGTCACCAGATTGCCAGAGCACCTTTGGGATTTGGTAGAGATACGCAGCAGGAATGTGCCAAACATGGACCACAATTTTATATCTCTACCAATTTTATTGAATTCATGTCACAGGTCCTACAACTGGGAGTCATTCCTGGTATATTTTATGTTGTTCCCATTATATTTCATTATTATTCCAGTATTAATTATAAAAATAAACGTGAAGATAACTTGTTTAGGGTTGAGTTAACAATAGAATAACAGTAATAATGTGTTATATTGCATGTGTGAACTCAAGTAAACAAGAAATATCATGAACAAAATTTGATGGTGTGAAAAAAGCATAAGAAGCATAACTAATTACGCAACACAGGTGAAGTGTTTAAAAAGCACATGAGAACTTTATTTGTGATTCATATTCACATATATCTTTTCCCTAAGGAATGTGATAATTCATAAAATACGGTAGGTGCTTTGATATGCAATATAGCTGCTAAATATTGTAATATTGAATTCATACAATTTTTTTTGCTCAGTGTCAGTTACATTGCGCTTTGGGCTATGGACTATGTTCTGCCTGTCACTGCAATCAAAATTAATATTAAATTAAGTCACGCAGTGTTTGTTAGCTGTCTGAAAGACATTTGTTGCTGTGTCTCTCTGAAGGAGGGTTTCTGTGTGAAGACCCGGACGAGCAGAAGCGAAGCCGCACAGCATACAGCAGGGCACAGCTGCTAGAGCTGGAGAAAGAGTTCCTGTTTAACCGCTACATTTCCCGGCCACGCAGATACGAGCTAGCAACGAGCCTGAACCTCACCGAGCGTCACATTAAAATCTGGTTTCAAAACAGACGTATGAAGTGGAAAAAGGAGGAAGCAAAGCGGTGCAGAGACACACAGAACCAAGAGCTCCATGAACAAGCTGCTGACTAGACTGTAGCAACACGGCTCTAAAGAAGGACACCTTTATTTGAGACGCTTAAATCCTTGGTTTAACTATATTACAATGTAATATTTCTTAATGCGCCTAAACAGAGTAGCATAATTCGACTTCATTTGTCAAAGTTTGGGCTTCAATCCCAAATAATGTATTACAGAATTCCTTTGTGTCCACATAAACATTGATACACTATAAGAGTTATAAGATTTGTTGACATCTGACAATCACATCCATGTGTACTTGTTGAATATCCCATTCCCAAATTATTCAACCTTTGCATGGTTTTCCACTAGATACAGGAGTGTGTGTGGGGATTAGTGATCATTCAGCTACAAGAGCATTAGTGAGATCAGACACTGATGTTGTAAGAGTCAGGAGGTCTGGGGTTCAGTCGGTGTTAAGGTTTATTCCAAATGGTTTCAGTGGGGTTGAGTCAGAGTCAGGGCTCTGTGCAGGACATACGAGTTCTTCTACTCCAACCTTAACACACCATGTCTTCATGGAGCACTGTGCTTTGTGCACAGGGGCTTTGTCACACTGGAACACTGTTTCATAATTCCAGTGAAGGGAAATTGTAATGCTACAACAAACACATATACAAATAAACTAGTAGGATTTTAACATTTTGGTAACAGTTTGAGGAAGAACTATGTTTGGATTTTGGATGTGATGTTCAGGTGTCCACATACTTTTGGTTATTAATGTACCTAAAGCTTGGTTTGAATAAAATATCATGTTTACACATAAATTATTTAAATATTTGTACTTGTATGATAGAAAATATTTAGAAGGTTGTTTTAATAAGAAAGTATTTTACAGATATAGACATACAAAATTGTGGATTGTATTTGTAAGAGATAAATATGGAATATTTCTATTTTAAGAAAGTAAATCATAAAAAAAAAAAGTTTTTGCCATGTGTGTTTTTGCTCTTGCAATCCAGTAGCTAGGCATGACTCACAGATATACCTTGTCCCGATATGAGCTCAGCTATCGCTTGGTTCAGGCTTTGACTCACATTCTATCTAATCTAACATTTTCTTTTTTGTTCCTGCTTTATCCGAGAACACTGCTAGGTATTACATTCTGTTTCAAGTCTATAGTAATGTTTATTAAATGGGTGTTGATCCTATAAGATAGAATAAAATGGTATTCAAGGTTTGTCTGGAAAAGCTGAAGCAGATTTCCTGGATCAGAGACCTTTTGTCCTTCCACTACTATTTCTACATACGCTGCATCTTCCTAGGAAACTCATTATCAACATTTTAAATTGCTGTTAATGTTCAGATTATTTACGTCTGTTCTCACTTAGAAAACTGTTTATCTGTCAAGGTTTATCCAACACGCTCTTCTTTCCATTATGTTTCAGTATGTCACTGTCCATGGTCCCGGATACTGTCTCTGCAGCATAGTTCTGTTTCAGTGCTCTTATTTACCTATATATTTATTTCATGTAAACAATTCTCCTGCTTTTTCATTATATTTGCTTTTTTTTGTTTTGTTTAAAAACTGTTCCTTTTCCCATTTCTCTCGGTTTCTTAGGTTTTCTAGGCTTTATATTTGGACATTTGATATTTAGGAAGGCAGTACTCAAATATTTCTTAAAAGATTAGGAGCTCAATTTTTAGCATGTACAGTACCTTTGTGGTATAAGTTCATTCTATAATAGAAACTTTCTTCCTAAACTGTTAATTAGAGTGTCATGGTGAAGCGGGAACTGCTGAATTATGTTACCCATCATCCTTAGTCAGATTTTACCCCTAATAAGTTCCCCTACTTTATTTCTGTGCTTTGTATGTTTGTCTGTTATTTTCAATTCATTCATTCATTCATCTTCTACCGCTTATCCGAACTACCTCGGGTCACGGGGAGCCTGTGCCTATCTCAGGCATCATCGGGCATCAAGGCAGGATACACCCTGGACGGAGTGCCAACCCATCACAGGGCACACACACACTCTCATTCACTCACACACTCACACACTACGGACAAGTTGATGCCAATCAACCTACCATGCATGTCTTTGGACCGGGGGAGGAAACCGGAGTACCCGGAGGAAACCCCCGAGGCACTGGGAGAACATGCAAAGTCCACACACACAAGGCGGAGGCGGGAATCGAACCCCCAACCCTGGAGGTGTGAGGCGAACGTGCTAACCACTAAGCCATCGTGCCCCCAATATTTAATATTAGTTATATTTAAATATATTTGTATTCATCCATAATGAGTCTGAGGTGAACCAAGTCTGAGGTGACTGACACATGTATACTGTCCTTGTTCATAGTCTTTGTTATTGCCTTGTAACCATAATTTATGGCGCAAAAATTGGTTCAAAATTATGACATAAAGCCATTGACATAATTTGTAAAAAGCATTCTTGAGCACCCTTAAATGACTATCATGAAAGTGTGTGAAATAAATTACATTTTAAAGAAATGCTGTTTAATTTTTCTTTCAGCCTTTTAAATATAAAGAAAAGCTCATTTATTTTACCCTTTGTTTATTATCACAAACAGGCGAAAAGTGGTAGTTCAGATCGTTTGGTGTATTTGAGAACGCGTTCT
>NC_083462.1:31431361-31516361 GCF_030014155.1 Tachysurus vachellii | reverse complement strand
ACACGGCGTCTCCGCCCACTCACAGGGGACAGTCTGCTGCTCAGTTAGTGCTCGACGAATGAAAGAAAGCACCTCAACTGTATTCGTAGCTGTGCGGTTAAGTACGGCATCGTTTTAAGGGAACAAAGACAACCATGACAAACGTAAACAACGTTTCTTTCTATTTTAATAAAAAGTGAGAAACGCCTTATGTATTGCACTAGCTTCAATTTTTTTAGTATGAGAGATTTACTCTGATTCATAGATAGTGTGTTTTTGATGTTAGAGCGCCCCCTGTACGCTATAAGTGTTTACTTGGCACAAGTCCAGGGGAAATTCACCTGCTTTTCATTAGCACGCCTTCAAAATGTGCCTTCAACTGAAAATAAACACAAAACGAAAGCTCATGCTTCAACGTACACAAACCTGAACGTGCAACATAACCTGCAATCTTTCAGAAATATCAAATATCTTTTTATATCCCTGAAAGCAATACTGCTGGCTGATGAACCTATTTAGTATAGTTAGTCCCCTTGATTTTATTATATCTATAAACAACTCCTTTATACAGAAAGGGTCTGTGTATATTTATACTGAAAGCGTTTGCAAAAACAAGAACAGACATTTTTTCTTCTTTTATGAACCTTTCTTTATGCACGAAGACCTAAAGTTCCGAGTACAGAGAAAACCAATCCTCGGTTAGGACTCTTATTTTGAAAAAAAAATGGGAGGGGGTTCTTCCTAGGAGTTATTCAGTTTTAAACCAGATTATTAGTTCTCCGGGAAGGATGGACTTTAGGGCTGAATCAATTACAGAGTGCGGGCGAATGAGAGAGAGAGAGAGAGAGAGAGAGAGAGAGAGACTGCAAACACTCCACACACACACACACACAGATGCGCGCACACACACACCCACACTTCCATACGCACTGAGGATTAGAAGCGCTACAAAAGTGAAGGAGGACACTTAACAGTGTTCAGTGGAGAGTTGTACAGGAGTACAGGGCATTCAGTTGTTATTCTTTTTTCTTTCATCGAGGGAACACACAAAAGGATTTTTAAAAGGTATTGTCTGAGTTAATTGGGTTGGATTACACTAATTGGCTCGTTTTTTTTCCTCTCAATCAATAGCTTATTGTGCCCTTTTCAAAAGCATAAATTAGCTGATTAAATTCCTATACTTTCTTTAATCTATCCTAATTTAGCAACAAGATAGAAACACTAAGTTAAATTCGATTTAGAAAACCATTTTTTAAAGAATTTTCTGGATTTAATCTAATAATTTCATGGTTTTGCTGAGAAATAAATTGCAGGGATTATTTCCATGTCCATCGACCTTTTTCGCCTTTGAGCGGACTACAGGATTTTCCCCTCTTCTGAGTTTGATGTTCACTCCAACTTCTGCATGCAGCCCATGGCGGATTTACGGGCATTTCGGAGTTTCGCATATGGTCTCCAGTCCGAGCTCAGGGAGAGAAAAGCGGCTCGGCTCCAGCGCGCAGCTGGGGGTGCCATCCTGCATCTAATGGCAAACACATTTCACACTCTGTACCAGCTTGATTCCCATTTACATGGAATGCGCCCGACTCAAACGGAATATTTTGCATCTGGAGTAATTTGCGGAGATATCTTTCTTTCAGAATGTAGGCTGTGGATAAATATTTTCACAGATTAAAAGTATTCTTGGACACTTAATTTACAGCATTTATAGAGCTGTGGATGACTTTGTTTTCTTTTTTCTTTTTGCTGATCTGAAGCGTTACAGTGCAAGTATGCTGCACTTTGGAGAGGAGTACACGGCCACGTATACCACCGTTAGTTCCATCCCTGTGATTAAAACGATTTCTGCGCCCTGCAGGCTTCGCTATCTTTGGATAAAAGTTTCTTGTGTTCCCACAGAGCATGTGGGGTTAAGTTTAACAGGAGGGAGATAACGACACAGGACAGCAAAATGTAACATTCCTCTCTCAGCTGTTGCCCCAGAGTGAGTGTTAGGCGCGTAGATTCGCGGCTTTTGGGCAAAACAGATGCGCAATTGCGCGCGGGAGGAATGCAGTTGGTGGGCTGAAGGAGAGCGGGTGAAGGTGGGGGAGTGCGAGTGAGGGTCTATCCAGAGATCTGAGCCTTTCCGCCTATTTCCTCAGGGTGTAAAACCCCTCTCCAGTCCCGTCCTGTTGGGTTAGAGCGGATCATTTTGCGCTGGATAATTAAACGGAACAAGGAGCGATTCGGATTCCCAAACCTGTGTTTTAAACACCCCCAAAAAAACAGAGGGCTCGTTTGATTGCAGCTGGATATTCCAAGGACCATTACTCCCATCCGAGTACTGCTCAAGTAAACGACAACAAGGGCAGTAAAGAAATACAGGCAACCCGCTCCTGCGCTTCCTTTACTGGTTTAATTCTGTCAGTACTTTAAAGTGGACTTCTCTGAAGAATGCCATCACAATTTGAAACTAATCGGATCTGTCTCTAGTGATGGATGTAGTAAGAAAATGCACAAGATGATCTATATACAAATCGGACCATCACTTACAACACTTTTTTAGGCTGCGTTTAAACCCGGGTTTGGATTTGGACATAATTAAATTACGCAAAACCGCCTTTTTGGAGATGAAATGCACAATGTCTAAGTAATACAAAGTTGGTTACGCAAGGCTATTATTAAGTAAGATTGAAATCTTAGCTATCTCACAGACAGCAGTTTTCTGTCCCTCGAGCGCTGATGGGATCCAGCGGGGTTCAGAA
The DNA here is from genome assembly GCF_030014155.1 of Tachysurus vachellii. NCBI lineage: Eukaryota > Metazoa > Chordata > Actinopteri > Siluriformes > Bagridae > Tachysurus > Tachysurus vachellii. The sequence continues at coordinate 31,513,635 of NC_083462.1, read as the reverse complement.
CAGACAAACAGATAAAACAGAGACGCGCGGAATGTCCGATTGTAACCACTCTGGTTTAAGTGAGCCGTTTTCCTGATAAGAAGGAAAAAAAAAAAAAAAAGCAGAAGACTAGACTTTGGCGACAAAGGACAGACTGCTGTCTCACAAACTTTTTTGGAAATTATTATTTTTTTTAAAGTTACAATAAATTGTTTATTTAAAAATCCTAACCATTAATTCGCATATCTAATAACGTTTATGACATTGTATATTATTTTATTAATTGAAAAGATATATACATATATATTAAACAAAGGCATTTAAATACGTGAAGAGACAAAAACACAGATTGTTAGGTACACTTGGAGAATTCAAGTCATTCTATTGTCCGTAGAAACGTCTGCGGTCAATTTGCCTCTCTGGGAAATCTTGTACTGTGTCGCCCCCTAGCGAGTGCAGAGAGATGATCAGCTCCGGGATGTGTTCGGGGTCGTCCTGTGATTCGGCACCGACCGGAGACATTACATTCACATTTCTTTAAAGGAGACTATTGCTGACGAAGATTTAACGCATTCTTAAACAAGACCCGAATCTAGGGCTTTGTTTCCAGCTGTTATTAACATTAGATCGGTGTGAAGTATGACCTGATTAACCTTTAGTACTCGATAATATTTTGTGCATAACCCTATATATATACGTATATATATATATATATATATATATATATATATATATATATATATATATATATATATATACGTATATATAATATATGTTTAATATATAGGAATTCTGTGTAACTCAACTGTGTAATGCAAAAAAGACCAAATTGTGATGATCACAATTGCGAAAGGTGATATTAATTTACAAAGAAGTAGAGAGTAATCTCTCTCTCTCTCTCTCTCTCTCTCTCTCTCTCTCTCTGTGTCTCGCTCTCACATTTCAGCTGAACACAACCTAAGCAATAATGTGGATACTGAAGACACATCTCCTTTTGGGGGTTGTTGTTCTCTTTGGAATATTACAAAGTAAGTTTGTTTGTTTGTTTGATTGTTTTTGTTTTGTAAATTCCAGCGACCATATCTGCTGTTTAGCTGACATAAAGCAATACTTAACCCCTGTGCATGTTCTCCAGATGGGACATGTGACCTGCCACCTCCGACCATCGTTCCAGATAAAAAGGAATTCGTGTTGGAGCTGAACTCCGTGTTTAACGTCACCTGTACAGGGAACAAGAGCGTCGTGTGGGATGAGCCGTTACCAGTTAACACACACGTGCTGCCCGGATTTTACACGTCCACGCTGCTGATTGACGGCGCCGCGGGTTATCATACAGGGATGTACGTGTGCGTTTACAAGACCCTAGATGAATACCAGTCAAACTTAGACACCATGACCAGCATCTCCATTTTTGTCCCAGGCAAGTAGTAACAATGGTGGAAATAGGGAAGTGGCCTAAGTGAGAGTTAAACAAAGTCATTTCCTTAAATAATAATAATAGTAGCTTTTATGTAAAAGTCTTGTACAAAATAAAAGCTGTTATGGAACTGACACTAATAATCTAACCTGATAGATCATGGCCTAATGGTTAGAGAGTTTGACTCCTAACCCTAAGGTTGTGGGTTCGAGTCTCGAACTGCTCCGGGTGTGTGTTCACGGTGTGTTTGTGTTCACTGCTGTGTGTGTGCACTTTGGATGGGTTAAATGCAGAGAACAAATTCTGAGTATGGGTCACCGTGCTTAGCCGTATGTCCCACTTCACTTCACTTTCACTAGATGTTTGTTTCTACTTAATTTTCTTTTGTTATGTGCTAGCCATGTTCTGCTCATTGATTAGAAAAGTGTAACTCTTTACAGTAGAATCGGTTCTTTTCCCAGCAAAAAGTCTGACTAAGTTAGAACTTAAAGCATACGCAATGTAAGATATCTAACCGTACTCATTTGTTTTACTTCAGACCCTTACAATCCATTCGTTCCTGACGATTCGGCAGAGGTCTCCCAGGATTGTATTCCTTGCCGTGTTACAGATCCCCAATCTGTGGTGATTCTGCGGAGTTTACCAAGTGGAGACGTGCTTTATTCTCACTATGAGCAGATGTTTGGATTTATAGGCAGCTTTCCTCCTGGCCAGTACGTGTGTGAGACCAGTGTGAATGGTGAGGCAGTCCAAAGCATGGTGTACAACGTGACGGACATGCAATGTAAGCCCTAACCCACTTTCATTTAATCCATTAATCCATATCAATTATCCATCAAGAGTGAGCTTTTATTTTATTTGTCATCTGCTGACTGCACGTTTGTGTGTTCAGTATTATCAGATTACATCTTAAATGAGATGAAGCTGGATTTCAGTGTGAATCTGACATCCAGTCAAGAGGAGATAAAAGAAGGAGAAGCCTTTAACCTGACCTGCACGGTTTCACCTGGTGCTCTGTATGTCCAGCAATGGGTGCATCCCAGTAGACAGGTAAAGGAATTTTATTTTCCGGTGCCACCCAAAGAGAGCAATATACCCATTTGTGTTCCATAACGCATGACTATTTCTTTATTAATTTGTTAAAGAGAAGCCACATACAGCACGTCATCCCCCAAATCATTGAAGAGCAAAGGGTTAGGGTTATTTCTGCTGTGTGTGTGTGTGTGTGGCTGCATGTCAGTAAAAGATTAAAGGAGGCCTTTTAGTGTTGACCATTTGCTCAAATGTTTATGAGGGGGTTTGTCAGTGTGTGGGGTTTGGTGTATCTTCAAAACAAAACAAAATCCTTTCTCAGCAATTCCTCAATGTTTTTCATCTATACAGGCATACTGTAGAAAGCATTCTATATTGTGCTCATGGTAATTATGGTAAATTGTAATTCCCCATGCTCTGATGGCCACATTCATGTACAGCTGTGCATTCTAAGGGATTGCTTTCATAGGCTGTTTAGATGGTTTATTAGAGAAACTTCCTCTTGAAGCATCAGAGCTGAGATCTTTTTTCAGCCTCATGGACAGATTTATTTCTGCTGAGAGAGAGATGCTCTCCCAAACATGCTGGAGCCAGTGCCAGATGTGGAGATCGAAAGAAAAACGAAAGCAGATCTTTTAGGCAGGATATTATTTAACATTGCAGAGAGTGTCACGACTAGACACAGACTGTTCAGTATATTCATAATGAGTGAATAGTTTGTGTCTTTGTTTCACCCAACCCCAGGCTGTAGGTGCTATGCAGAAGAAGGAAACCTACCCTGATAAGGTTTCGTATATCCTCAGTATCCCACATGCCTCAACAAATGACACTGGCTTATACGAATGCTCTGTCACGGAGCAGTCGGTCGGACAGACCCGCTCCTCCCGAGTGACCGTCATTGTCCATGGTAATAATCTTGATTATCCTGCACCTCTGTATTTTCATTCAAAGCTGGCAGATGTGAATTGAATGGATGTGTACTGGAGCCCTGACAGATCACGCCAGCAAGTACTAGCAACAACCAAGTTTCACTTCTCATATTGTTTTCAAGGTTGCTCTCAAACATACAAGGACAAAAAATTACAGAAGAAACATACTAGCAGATTATTTACTCATAATTGAAAGGCACAAATCATGTCATTTGTTCAGTTTCAAGATCCGGTATCAAGAAACATTTGTCTAAAATTTCCAACCTGTATAAGCATCAGTGATCGTCCAAATTGTAGACCAATTAATTATCAAGACGAGAATCTGTTGACCGTTTGCCATGTTTTTAGCAGCTGATAAATATTGAATGTCTTCATCCTAATAATTCAGTTGCTAATAAGTGCTAATAAGGGCTGACTAGCACATGGGACCATAGGAACCACCTAAAAACATCAAATGGAAAACAAGGCTTGATGATATCCAACATACGTATAATAGATAGCTTGGAGTTTTTTCAGGTGTTTTTTATTCAATTTCTTTCATTCTTCTCTCTGGGTTACAGAGGGATCTTTCGTTACTCTGGATCATAGTGGGATCGGAGTAGAAGAAACCATCTCTCTTCTAGAGGAATCTGAATTCACCATTTACATCCATTCTGATGCTGTTCCCAAGGTCACATGGTCCAAAGATGGTCTTGGATTGAATAGCCATTTTGTAACCACCAAGACCACACTTCTAGCGGACAAAAGGTAAAGTTTGACCTGTATGATCCTGCAGAGCATCCCGTTTATTGCCATTTCTTTAGCAGGGCTTATATTATTTCTATCTGAAATCTATTTTTAAGTTCTAGTTTGCATAAAGCTCATGTCTGTTTCATCAAGGTACGAGAGTGTTTTGGTTCTGCGACATCCTGTCGAAGAAGACGGTGGAACATATAAGATCGTAGCATCAGCTGGCTCACAGACAAAAGAGTTCTCCTTCAAACTTTATGTTAAAGGTAACATCCTATCTATTCCTTATAGTGTATTTTCCTGCCACATTACTGATGTATGTACAAGTTATCTAGGAAAAATAGAGCTTATATTGTAAGTGTGTGTGTGTGTATCCATTTCAGCTGGTGAGCCCCAGATAATACAGTCCATGCTGGCTCCGGTAATCTGGCCCAGGAAAGAGACTATGGTGGTATTCCCTCACTCCATCTTTAGACTCACATGTCGGGGCCAAGCAGAAGTGGTCTGGGATGGTCCCGTCCCTCTTGACAAGCAGATGTTAGATGACAAGAGAGGCCTGTTCGTCTCCACAGTGACGGTGGACAATGCCATGGCAACGCACACCGGAGAATACACGTGTTACTACAAGAATGAGAATCAGACAGACCAGAGCAGCATCTACATCTTTGTTCCAGGTATTAATAGAGTGACCGAGAGAAAGAGCTTGAGAAAAGGAACAGACAGGACACAAGACACTGTGATTATATAAACCTGCATTGATGGTGTTATGTAAATTTGTATTTAACTACATTTGTATTTTCTTGCTACACATTTGACTGAATTTTGCTTTGCTGCTTTAAAATGTGACTGCATTTATCTGCACATTTGTTTAAGCCAACCTGTTTTTTGCACACCTTCTCTCTCGCTCTCTCTCGTTCTCTCTCTCTCGCTCGCTCTCTCTCTCTCTCTCTCTCTCTCCCAGATCCAAACATGCCATTTGTGCTTCCCCTGCCTCCCTTCGGACAGCACGTGCTGAAGAGCCCAGAGGAGATGGAGATTCCTTGCCGCGTGACTGATCCGAGCGCCCAAGTGACGCTGTTCCATGTGGAGGCTCAGCAGGCTGTGCCCGCCATCTATGACAGCAAGAAGGGCTTTCTGGGCAACTTCACACCTGGGACATATGTTTGTCAGGCCCTTGTGAACGGACAACAGCACGAGAGTGAGGAATACATTGTCCATGGCTGGATAGGTAAGAAAATACATGTGTGTTTTTGATCTTTTGTATACAACATCAAAAAGTAAAGGCATATTTAAATAAGAGTTGAAATATAGAAGTTCTCACATTTTCATTTGTTCAGAAGTCTCAGGCGTGTACGTAGAGCTGAAGGCCGAGAAGAAGGCTCTGTTGGTTGGAGAAACCCTCGTAGTAAACTGTGTAGCCAAAGGCAGTGACTTACTGGAACAACAATGGAAATATCCTGGAAAAATGGTGAGAGAGAGAGTTATCACACACATTTTCCAACACAATTTGTCTTAGTAAAAGGTTCATATATGATTGTAAGCATATGGACATGGTTTCATAGTGTTGTATATTCAAATACTGCTTGTTAGGTTGCATTACTGATGCATAATCTTCACATTAATCTTCAGTTAATCGATTATGGTTGTCTGTCTCCGTCTGTCTCTGTCAGGCGGATCGTGCTATGATGTCTCTAAAGGAGAACAAGAAGGATCAGGAGATCTATTACACCCTAACTGTGCCTGATGCCAGAACTAAAGACAGTGGAAATTACGCCTGTTCCGTCACTGACGTTATGAGCAACGAAAGCCAAACCAAGGAACTCACTATTACTGTTTATGGTACAGATTATTTACCCTTTTGCGCAGTTTTACGCAGGGTACATATACACGGTTATATATATATATATATATATATAGTATACAGACAAAGGAAACACCTTTGCCTTAGGGGATGGGGGTGGAGTTGTAGGTGGGGTTGTAACGGGTGTTCTGTTGGCTCTGTTTCCATTCATTTTGTCTTATTGGAGCATTAGTGCAAATCAACACAAAGTCACTTTTATTTGCATATATGTTCATCCTTATGGGAGTGCTGTCTGTCTTCATGGGGCATGAAATCTCTAGTAGAATGTTTTGATGAGTATACAACTCCTCTATATCGTATGCTCTGGCCATTACAGACACCAGATCTGAACCAAGTTGACCATAAGAACACACAATGAGAGAGTGTCACTCGTTCCAGCACATGTCCGAAGACTTGATTGCAATAACCCGACATCTTATTTAGTATAACCCAACATCTGTCTCTTTGTCTTTACAGTGAACTGATACGATACCACAGCCACGTTTTTCTGTCGCATTTTAATTTTATGATTACGGACTGAACTTGCTATTCCTGTTTGGTGACGTATGCTTTACTCTTCTATCCCAAATTCTCCAGAGACGGAGTTTGTGTCTCTAGTTCCGATGTTTGCTCCTGTGGAAACCGCCAAGCTGAACGACGTTCGTGAGTTCCTAGTGAACATTGAGGCTCTTCCTGAACCCAAAGTCACGTGGATGAAGGATGGTGTTGTACTAGGTGATGTTGCTGCGGAGTTCACCACCTCCCTTCAGAAGATCAGCGAGACAAGGTTAGACGTCTGGGACGCACGTGATTTGACGTAACGCGTACGTTTTTAGAGTGAGGCTCAGATAACTCATTTGCACATAGATTTCACTCTAAATGTGACCTACAGTAGTTGAGGGACATTCAGTTCACGTATTCACTTTCACACTCATTGTCAGCAGATTTGGAGGTTTTTTTGTGAAGTGTGCTTATTTATTAATAATCTCAACTTGCCAACATGTTCATAAGCAGTGTGTGTGTGTGCGTCTGTGTGTGTTTGCGTAGGTACCAGAGTACTCTCGCTCTGATTAGAGCTAAGGCAGAGGACAGTGGCAACTACACGGTGCGAGCTGAGATTGGCAACCAGAGTGCCAGCCATATGTTCAACCTTCAGGTCAAAGGTAAAATCGAGGAAAGTTTAAAACCTTGTAATTTCTCCTGTATCTGTGCCTTCACTTGTTCTCAATTTGCAGGTGTTTCAGTCACAACTTTATTTTCATGCATTTGCATGTCTTTTTTTTTTTTTCTATCGACTGTCCATGCATGCTTTCTTTGTCCAGTCTATTTCTGTTTTGCCTGCATTTTCATATATGTTAGAATTTTACATTAACTTTCTCTTAAGTTTTTTTTTGAAGTTCCGAATGTCTTTGTCTTAGATTATATGTACTGAGCGAGGTTGCTGTGTATATCTCTGCTAATAGTCATGCTTTCCTGTGTGTGCACCGTAGTTCCTGCTGTGATTGTGGACCTGCTAGATCTGCATCATGGTTCAGAAACGGGCCAGGCTGTTGTGTGTGTTGCCGGAGGATCACCGGTCCCTGAGGTGGAGTGGTACATCTGTAAAAACATTAAGCAGTGAGTATGTCGAAGTCTTACTCCTCAGGCTGTAACCTGCTTGTTGTTTTACAACACAAGCTCCTTCCTTTTCCTTTGTTTTCATTTTCTTTATCTAGGTGTTTTTTTTATTTTATATGTACACTTTCAATACTGTTCCATTCACCACTTTTCCTTATTTCTTAGGTGTTCCAATGACTCAAGTGAGTGGTCACCTCTTCAGACCAACACAACTAGCATAACCATTGATACACACATGGGCCAGGACAATCAGTTGGAAAGTCAGGTGATCTTTGGACATCTGGAGAACACGATAGCTGTGCGCTGCCTGGCACAGAACGAGATGGTCGCTGTGTCCCGTGAGATCAAACTCGTGGCCAACGGTGAGATCCATCCTCCTATGGCTAACGAAAGCTGATTACATTTCTCTTCAGGACAATTAAACAGATTTTATGAGTTATCTAAATATGGTCCAAGCACCGAGGCAACTCTGTGGATGGAAATAAGCTAGAACAGAATGCTCTATAGCACCATAAATTATTATTTGTCAAATTTCAAAACTGAATCATGAATTTATTGATATTCTACAGTTAATAGGCACAATTCAACACTTTTCCTCAATGTTCATTAATCATCTATTCACATTTGTCATTTGCCATTGTCATTGTCATATACAGCTACCCCAGTATAGCTTTTTATTTTACTGGTATAGTGGTCCAAAAGTTACTCTTTTCTGTTAAGCCTTACATCTGTTAGCATCGTTCTGTCAGGCTCCCCATGTTGTGAACGCCTGATGGGTTCCCCATGTGGCACTTGTAAAAGGGAAATCCATATGCCATAAGCCCCCTTTGGTTTATCCATTCAGTGTCTGTGGGCCATCTTTTCTAAATGACTTACACTGTAAATCATTAAACCAAATTCACCATTCACTTGGTACAGTGTAATTGTAATGAATGAAGTCATTTCCAAATTCTCAAAATAATTAAAGTATCAAATTTGGATTTGCTCTTATGCCAATGGTGGTGATGTGTTCAGGTCCACACTCAGAGCTCACTGTGGCAGCTGCTGTTCTGGTGCTGTTGGTCATTGTTATCATCTCACTCATTGTGCTGGTCATTATCTGGAAAAAGGTACACACTTCATTTGTTCCCACAGTCATTTGTTTCATTTGTAGTCAAATGACTACTCAACATTCATTCACTCACCCACTCACTCACTCACCCACACACTCACTCACCCACTCACCCACACACCCACTCACTCACCCACACACTCACCCACTCACCCACACACCCACTCACTCACCCACTCACTCACCCACTCACTCACCCACTCACTCACCCACTCACTCACCCACACACCCACTCACTCACCCACCCACTCACCCACTCACTCACCCACACACTCACTCACTCACTCACCCACACACTCACTCACCCACACACTCACCCACTCACTCACCCACTCACTCACCCACTCACTCACCCACACACCCACTCACCCACTCACTCACCCACACACTCACCCACTCACTCACCCACACACTCACTCACCCACTCACCCACACACTCTCACCCACACACACACCCACACACTCTCACCCACCCACCCCCCCACTCACTCACTCACTCACTCACCCACACACTCTCACCCACCCACTCACTCACTCACTCACTCACCCACCCACCCACTCACTCACCCACTCACCCACTCACTCGCTCACCCACTCACATGATGACTAACCAATGAAAAAACACTGCTCAAATTTCTATACCTTATATCTATATCTTATATTGTGCATTTCAGGAGCCACGTTATGAGATCAGGTGGCGTGTCATTGAGTCAGTCAGTCCAGATGGGCACGAGTACATCTATGTGGATCCCATGCAGCTGCCCTACGACACACGCTGGGAGTTCCCACGTGACGGCCTTGTCCTTGGTGAGTCACAGTCACACATCCATGTTTCACCCACCTCACTCTGGCTCTTTGACATGTGATTATGTAATCGATTGGATTGTGGTCCGGAGTACTGGCTTGTTTTGGGCTGCTATGGGTGCAGCCTTGTGAGAGCAACATTGGCAAGATGTGTTTTGTGACTCAGCACAGCGGTCACATGGTGGATTTACAGTGGCTGTGATCAAAGGTGGTTTTTCTTTAACATAAAGCCATAGTGGTGTAGCTGAATAGACACAGATGTCTTGTTGCCTAGCCACGTGTTAGGCCTGTTGAGTCAGATTTTAGAGGCACCACACAGCACAGAAATATAAGAAAATAATCATCTATGTGAACTTTAGGTCTGTGAATTCACCAACATAGAAAGTGTGACTAGAAAACCAGGGTCAGCTGGGCTATGGTCCTGAAAAATAGAGGAACTGTTTATTATTATGAAGCAAATCTAGTACGCTGTTTCTTAGTGATGTTTTTGCTGGAAAGCCCGTTTAGCTTGGTAATGTTAATTGTCTCTGAAGTGCAAAATTCTCTTAACAAATCACACAAGGGAAAGCCATGTACACCTGATGATTGCTCAAACTCAGGATGAAGGATCAAGGCAAAATCTGATAGGAGTGTAGAACAATCATTGGGCTTCAGTAGACCAGGTGTAGTTTAATGAAATTACTGATTTAGTAAGACTGTGGAATGTTGTAGTTAAAAACGTGGAATCACTTGAATTGTGAAAAAAAAAATGTATTTATTTGGCTCCTATAAGGTCTAACCACGTTCTAGCAGCTGTCACTAAAATAACAGCCTAAAATATAGCCCTTAATGGAAGACTGAGCAAATCCTGAGGATTACCAACCTCCAGCTAGTCAGGACAGTGAACATGATTTACATGGTGTCGCTTGGTGTTCAGGCGTGTGTTTTTTGGGGTGTGGTTGTGAAAGAAATACTGTAGGGAGGGATTATATTTGTTTAAAGTTTGTGTTTCAAAACAGCCTCGGCTAAATTTCACCCAAAGCATTGACCATATCGGTGTGAAGGTGTGAAACTTTGCATATGTTAATCACGCATACGTGTGATTGTCCGTCACAGGCCGCATTCTGGGCTCGGGGGCCTTTGGTAAGGTGGTGGAAGGCACCGCGTATGGACTCAGTCGTTCTCAGCCAGTAATGAAGGTGGCAGTGAAGATGCTCAAACGTAAGTTTAAAATGCTTCATCATCTATTGGTACTCTATTTGATGTGTTCTAATTTATCTGGTTGATCTTATGCATAACTGACTATTTGGGTGGTTGATTTTTACTTCAGCAACAGCTCGCTCCAGTGAGAAGCAAGCACTGATGTCAGAGCTGAAGATCATGACTCACCTGGGCCCACACCTCAATATTGTAAACCTGCTGGGGGCCTGCACCAAATCAGGTACACAAATGTGTTCATTTAATGCCTGTGGGTTGACCAGTGGCACTTCTGAGTTAGATTTTTTTTTTTAGCTGAGTTTATTTCATTTCCAAATCTGTTTATAGATTGTGAGCCTGAAATAAGAGTGATTAGACACCCCCATCTCTCTCTCTCTCTCTCTCTCTCTCTCTCTCTCTCTCTCAGGTCCTATCTACATTATTACCGAGTACTGTTTTTATGGAGACCTGGTGAACTACCTGCATAAGAACAGAGACAGCTTCCTAAGCCGACCAGCTGAGAAAGGCAAAAAGGACCTGGACATCTTTGGCATCAATCCAGCTGATGAGAGCAGCAGAAGGTCAGAGCAGGCACGCATGTGCACACACACACACAAACTCACACACCTACACACACATGCACACACAAATGCACTTACAGTACACACATACTAGCGGTCTGTGCAGCGGTTTGACATCAAGTCCCGATAGTCACAATTAGTGTTAATTTCGTCAGACGAGACGAGACGAAATATGTTCGTCAACAACCTTTTTTTCATGACTAAGACGAGACGATGACGAGACTGCACCACTGTCCAAAAACGCTGACTAAGACTAAATTAACATGCGTTATTGTTGACGAAAAAAGACGAGACGAAAATGTTTTGTATAAAATAAAAACTAAGATAAAATCTCTCTTCATTTTCGTCTACAATTGTCTCTGCTTTTTCATCAGCTGTTACGCCTTTAAAATATTCACAACGAGTTCGCGGCTTCGCGCTGTTTAGTGTGTGCGTAGAAACAATTTGTCCACACGCCGCTCAAAAAAATAAAAAACTCCTGAGTGCAAGTCCGGAGGCTTTTTGTGTTAAATTATATTTCCTGTCGCTGCGCAGGCTCTTTTATTGTACATGACAGCTTATGTCCCGATGACCGGTCTTTGCATTACGATTAAAAGCAGTAACAATAAAGTAAAAAATGTGATGTGCGGTCAAGTTCGAGTGAAACATCTGTGAAACACTTTTTTTACTGAAATGTTTATCAGTAATAATCTCAGTAATAATGTATTATTTTAAAAAAAAGACTACAATTTTTTGACTAAAACTAGACTAAAATGACGAGACTTTTAGTCGACTAAAACTTGACTAACAAAAAAAAGATATGTGAATGACTAAATATGACTTAAACTAACAAGGACATTTGGCACAAGACTAAGACTAAATTAAAAATGGGTGACAAAATTAACACTAGTCACAATAATGTAATATCACTGTGTGTGTGTGTGTGTGTTTTCAGCTACGTGATCCTGTCATTTGAAGAAAAAGGAGACTACATGGATATGAAGCAAGCAGACACAATGCAGTATGTCCCCATGTTGGAGAGGAGCAACGCCTCTAAATACTTCGACTGTCAGAGAGATGACTACGATCACCCTCCGTCTTACAAACACATCAACGGTAAAACTTGCACTCAGCAAACAGAATGAAACTCAATCTCTCACATACAGGGACACATAACACATAGCTTCTTGTATCAGAAAGCTTAACAGCAGCGAGATGTTTTTCTTTCACCTTTCCCCTTATTTGTTTTGGAGCCTTTATTCGTTTTCTGTTATTTCCGTATCTATGCGTATGTTTGTCCTGTTCAGTCTGGTTTGCCTGCATATGGTTTGACTTGGCAACAACTTTATAAACCCACACACACACACATCTACATACACACTGATGTTTTGGCAGTAATAGTGAAGGCGTCCACCCTCATTTTTGGGGATGTGATACGTTGCACTCTGTGCACCCTGCATTTACTGGAGATAATTGTAGTCCATGGGGTTTGTTGCATGCTTCACCCAGCCATTAAATGGACCTATACGAGCATCTCTTTAAAAATGTACTCGTATCGCAGCTCATGTAAAACAGACCAAAGCGTGTTGTCCACACATGCACACAAGTACACACATTCAAAAGGAAGAGTGGGGAAGCTATAGTAGTGTGTCTGACTATGTGTGTGTGTGTGTGTCCAACAGAAAGTGAGGTCGAAAAGCTTCTCTCTGATGACACAGAGCGCTTGACCACTATGGATCTTCTTAGCTTCACCTATCAAGTGGCCAGAGGGATGGATTTCCTGGCCTCCAAAAATGTAAGTCTGCAGCCTGAACTTGTGCTGGCTGTGAATTAATGCTCCTCAAATTAAAGCTATGAACTTTACAGAAGCTATAAGTTTCTCAGACTGACTTTCATTACATGTGACTTACTGTAGATAAAATAATTTATTAAATACATTCCAGATCTATTAGTTAGAAATGAAATCACTTTAGTTAATATAGTGTAAGTACCATATACACACACGGCAGTCATTAAGGCTGCAACTGTTGTTAAAACCAGAGTTTGCGTGGTGTTGAGGTGGCTCAGGAAAAGCCCAAACACTCAGAATAGAACATAAGAGTGTGTTTCTGTACATTATGACATGTTATTAAACTATACTATTGCATGTTAATAAAATATGTTATTAAAAATGACCACACATCAGGTATGAATTTAGTTTATGGGCTTTTAAATGCTTCCAGAAAGGGTCTGAAGATCATCCAGCAGTATTTATTATCAGACAACGCTTACAGAAAGGAAGCTGTAGAATGATGACAGATAGAGAATGAAATACTGTAAGAATTTCAGAAGATTTAGATTAACAGCAGTCAAAGATTTGATCGAAAGCTTACTGATTGATTGAAAGATCGTCCAACTGGACTGAATGTCTCTGTGTCCTGTGCAGTGTGTTCACAGAGATCTGGCTGCTCGAAATGTCCTGCTGTCTCAGGGGAAGATTGTGAAGATCTGTGACTTTGGGCTGGCCAGGGATATAATGCGTGACAACAACTATGTATCCAAAGGAAGCGTAAGTGTCTCTTCATCTTTGTTATGCTTTTCTGTCTTGAATGTTTCCTGCTGCTAATGTATCTCTCTCTCTCTCTCTCTCTCTCTCTCTCTCTCTCTCTCTCTCTCTCTTTTTCTCATTTTCTATACATACACAGACCTTCCTTCCCGTAAAATGGATGGCACCTGAGAGCATTTTTGATAACCTGTACACCACTCTGAGTGACGTCTGGTCTTATGGCATTTTACTTTGGGAGATCTTTTCTCTGGGTACACGATCAGCTACTGTTTCATTGATATGTCTTTATACGTTGTCTTTTAAAATATACCGGGTTGAGTAATATTCCAAGGAATATTCTATATATTTAATGTTTTAGATCTTTATCTACAATATATACATTTTTGCAGGCGGGACCCCTTACCCTGGCATGGTTGTGGACTCCAGCTTCTATAACAAGATCAAGAGTGGCTACAGGATGGCTAAACCTGAGCACGCCTCCAGAGATGTGTAGGTTCATCACAACAGCACGTTGTTATTTCTGCGTATTGGAAGCTTTCCTATCTGATTGGTTAATGCTTTTGTCAATGTAGTTATGAACTGATGGCGAAGTGCTGGAACAATGAGCCAGAGAAGAGACCATCGTTCTACAGTCTGAGTGAGAGCGTGGCCACCCTGCTGCCATGCGGATACAAGAGGGTACGATCTAGTAGATCAGTTGGTTCTATATGTTATTTTAGACTTTAAAGGCAGGGTCTCCGATGTTTGAAAGCCAACGTTGACATTTGAAATCACCAAAACAAACACACCCCTAACCCAAATGGGTCCCACCCCTGTATTGATAGCTCCGCCCACACATACATACGTAACCCAGGCAACTAATGGAAAGAAACGTGTCTTTATCATAGCTGAAGTGAAGAACAATACGATTGCAGATAAACACACAAGCAAAAATGATACACAAGCATAATCATGTAAAGGACAAAGACATATATTAGTTCTGTGTAACAAAGCAAAACCAACGTTACTCACCTATCGAGAAGGAAAAAAGCGCCTCGGCATCTTAAGTAAAGTTGGTCACATATTCACAGATTGGAGTTTCCCGAGTCAATAACTCCTGAGCTAAACACTGTTACTACACAAAACACGGTTGTAGCTGCGTCTCTACATTACTACGATAGAAAAGAGGTGTTATTTGTGTAGTAACAGCGTTTAGCTCAGGAGTTATTGACTCAGGAAACTCCAATCTGTGAATATGTGACCAACTTCCTGCTCCTTCAGTTCTCTCCAGCGCTGGAAAGCTGATCCTATATTAACACGTCCTACTTCTTACCTTATCGTAAGTCTTTCTTCTCTTTCTTTCTTTGTTTTTATCCTCCATGTCAATGTTAAAACCGCTTTCTGCTAATGTCACACATGTGCACTGAACACTCTCTCCACCACATATTGACAAGCCCCGCCCCTTTCTGCTCATTGGCTACACGTTTGTTTTGAATTTTGTTTTTGATTTTTTTATTATTCGGCCCGACTCAGTTTTCTGAAGCATTTCTCAAGAATCAGAGACCCCACCTTTAATCGAATTAGTCGTGGCTTCTCGACCATAAACTTCGAATGTGTTTGCATCAGTAATTATGTCACTATGTCCACGCTCGGCTTAAACTAGCCCCCCGTTTCCTGTGATATTATTACAGTTTGACAGCAACTAGGTGTGACACTCAAGTTAACGCTCCACCTGGCTTACGCCCAACAGGACCAAAATCCACCCAGAGCATGTGCCTGTTAGCCATAATGACCTTCTGAAACATGCACCACACATGGCACTTCAAAACACAAGTTTCCCAACGTCACATGGCCACTGGCTAACTAGATTCTCTAATAGCACCTTGGGAAGGGGCGTGGTGGGAAATGCGGTTCTTTATTGGTTTTTCCAAATCCTTGCCGAACCACAGAGTGGGTGTGTAAATGGAACAGAATGTTTGAATGAGCCATGTTTATAGCAGTGTTTAAGGAAATATCATGAAGAATATAGAGACCGCTAAAAGTGATCGAATTTCCTTCCACATTTCCTTCAAGCACTTTGAAAGACAGGAGCACATATTAACGTCATTATGGCATGATGTGTTTAATCCATTAGCGCGTGGTTTAGAGTTCTTAAGATTTAGAGAATCTTAATAGATTTGAACAGGACAACCTCCTCTTCAGCAAGCATACGACTGAGTCAAAATTGGACATCTGTTTGTGTCTGTGCAGAGCTATGAGCGTATAAATAATGACTTCCTGAAGAGCGACCACCCGGCGGTGACCCGCGTGCAGTGTGTGCAAAGCGACGAGACCTACTTGGGTGTGGCTTATAAGAACCAGTGCAAGATGAGGGAGCGTGAAAGTGGCTTCGAAGAGCAAAGGCTCAGCTCCGACAGCGGCTACATCATCCCTCTGCCCGACCTGGACCCCCTTTCTGACGAAGAATACACCAAAAGAAACCGTCACAGGTAAGCGTCCAACATCCGGCTGTGCACTTAAAATATAATAATATTTATAAAATAAAATATCGAATATTCTCACCCATTCATTCATTTTCTACCGCTTATCCGAATTTCTCGGGTCACGGGGAGCCTGTGCCTATCTCAGGCGTCATCGGGCATCAAGGCAGGATACACCCTGGACGGAGTACCAACCCATCACAGGGCACACACACACGCTCTCATTTACTCACACACTCACACACTACAGACAATTTTCCAGAGATGCCAATCAACCTACCATGCATGTCTTTGGACCGGGGAGGAAACCGGAGTACCCGGAGGAAACCCCCGAGGTACGGGGAGAGCAAACTCCACACACACACAAGGCGGAGGCGGGAATTGAACTAAGCCACCGTGCCCCCCATATCGAATATTTGAATATTCTAATCAAATGGAACAAAATATGTTTACTTATCACATAACAAATGGTGGTTACTGCTATTTGATTGCCGCAAAAAGAAAGAGTTTTGAATGATCCGATATTCTCGACACAATTTAAAGACTGAGTGTGTTAAGATGTTTGGACAAATTGCCTGCTAAATTATATTAAATTATAACCTAGTGGCTTAGTGGTTAGCAAGTTCGCCTCACACCTCCAGGGTCGGGGTTCGATTCCCGCCTCCACCTTGTGTGTGTGGAGTTTGCATGTTCTCCCCGTGCCTCGGGGGTTTCCTCCGGGTACTCCGGTTTCCTCCCCCGGTCCAAAGACATGCATGGTAGGTTGATTGGCATCTCTGGAAAATTGTCCCTAGTTTGTGATTGCGTGAGTGAATGAGTGTGTGTGTGCCCTGTGATGGGTTGGCACTCCGTCCAGGGTGAATCCTGCCTTGATGCCCGATGACGCCTGTGACCCGAGGTAGACCCCGTGACCCGAGGTAGTTCAGATAAGCGGTAGAAGATGAATGAATGAATGAATAACCTGATATTTAAATAATAATATTCTGGACTAAATGAAAGGTATTATTGCAAGACATGAAGATAAACACTGACTTAGAGAATGAGTAAAAATCAGGATAGAAAAGAAGGACAGAATGATGGGAGTATTTTCCTTAAACAGCACATCTTTTGCAGTTTGTGAACATCTTCGTTTTTAACTGAATAGTAAACATCCTGTTGTGGTTTTTATGTTTGAATCAGTTGCGTTTAATGTTCCACAGAACGAGTTAGTTCCTCTTATCACTTACTGTACATCATAGCAGCTTTATCTCACCAACAACGCAAACAGCGCTTGTTGTGTTACTGAGAAACTGGAAAGTCCTGATGTATAAAACCGTTTCAAAGCACTTACACTGGAGACTTCTTCCATCAATGTAAAATAACCACCTCCTTACAAAGCTTCACCTTGTTGATCAGTGTACTACTGATGCTATATAACCACACTGTTATTTATTCCAAAGAAAGAGTTGTTACTATGGAAACCAGAATGGATTAAACCAAGCACAGTAATTCAAGTCCAGTCCCATTATTATGTAGCTTTGTAGAAGCCAACATTCTGTTTTCCTATTTAAGCTTAGACAAAAAATGATCAAGAGTAACCCCTCCTAGGGCTTTCGAGTCACATGCACCAAATTGGGATATGTTGTAGACCCTGGTCTGAAGTTTGTTGCTATTACTTTTCTAAGCGATCCGAGTACCGGTACTTCAGGTACCGGGTCTCAAAGTGGCCTTTTTTCCCCATAGACTCCCATTATAAACTTTGGAGGTTTATAACTCGGCAAGCTTTTGAACTATCTACACCAAACTCGGCCAGCTCCTTTAGGGTGATACTCTGAACAAACTTTTAAATTAACTTTCGGTTGTGCTGCAGCCCCGACCCAAAATATGCAAAATCAAAAAACTTTTTACAACATGGACATGTGACATATCAAAACACTCAGAACAATGAGGGGAACTTCCTTAAGAGTATTCAGATGATGTCACATGCTTGTCTCCAAATGTTTTGGCACCCTAGCTTTCTGTCCACTTGCTTCTAAAAGTAACACTGACCCTTATGTCCACTTGCCTCCAAAAAGCACCGGCCTTTGCGAATACTTGCTTCATCAAAGCCAACATCAAAGTTTGTCATGACAAACTTTACAGATCTAGTTATTATTATTATTATTATTATTACTATGTTAAGTAATTGTGAAGGAGTATTATAACAAATGATGTTTTGTTCGTAGCTCTCAGACGTCTGAGGAGAGCGCTATAGACACGGGCTCGAGCAGCTCCACCCTGCCCAAGCGTGAAGGAGAGACTCTGGAGGACATTACACTGCTGGATGAGATGTGCCTGGACTCAGGGGATCTGGTAGAGGACAGCTTCCTGTGAGACTGAGACATTGAGATGAAAAGAGAGAAAAAGAGGATGAGACAGACCCTTTTTAGCAATTCATCCAACAGGAGGAGGAGGAGAGAAAGGCTATGACATTAGCATTAACACAAGAACTCTTCTGAATAGCCCTTTTCTCTCTCCCACCTGTTCTCCGAACTCGTGCTCCCTTGCGACATCCGCTGCCGCAGAATCCTCCGAGGAAAAGAAAAGACTCTTCCCTGACTGGAAATCCTGTGAAGGTCATTTAGCATTAAAGACAGCGTCCTCTATTGGCTCAAAAGAGGAATAAGGAAATAATCCAGAATACTCACATGTTGTATAGAACTTTATAATTGATGGGCATTCAGAACATTGAACTAATCAAGCAGGAATGTATCCTAAGCATACTATTGTATACTCCATAACCAGTTCATTTACATACGAGTCAGTTTTCAACGACCACTACACCTGAAATCCGACCCAACGCCGTTTATTTCCTTTCACATTCCATGTAGTGCAAATCGCATTAAAAAGCACACAATGTCTAGCTCCTGTAGCTGATCGTACAGTATACTGGCCGCAACGCAATAAGTGCAGCAGTTTGAATTTTATTATTATTTTTTTTTTTTACATAATACTGAGCATCAATGTGTAATATTTTGTAAATAATGGGAAGGGAAGGGAAACATTTTAACGGTCCTAAATGAAGAAAATAATAATAATAATGCAATAATGCGTAACGCAAGCCTCACAGCGTTGCAATTTTGACACGTTGCAACAAAACCGTACCAAAGTGTGGACCAAAGATTTAACTTTAAACTGCACAATGTGTCAAATGGAAAAATGGCATTATAAGATTTCTACCAGTGTTGTAGTACACAGGAACTGTGTTTTTACCCTGTGGAGTGATGATCGAATCACTTGAGTGAGATGAGAAACCTTGTGGTAGCTTGATCAGCCTTGAAAGGACAAACGCTGACAATAAGCTGGAATGTTTTGACGCTGTGGATAAAATGATGTAACCTATTCATCTATATACTGTTTCGAATCATCTAAACAACATAATGACTTTATATCAGCTGGTTTAGATGTTGTACCCAAAAGCTTTTTTTTTTTTAAGCTTTAGCACAAATATTATAGTAATATTGTAAAGAGAGGTGTAGAGAGACAGAGCACTGCAAAATAATAATAATAATAATATAAACAAAAAATAAATAAAAAATAACTTCATAGAAAGGGAAAACTTCTTGAATATGGTCTAGTTGTTCCTATTATAAGATCACAATAACCCAACGATTATTAAACCTAGATGTTTTCTGTTCATTTTTAAATATTTTTTAACACAAATTAGAAAAAATTAAAAGTTGGTACTAAATAAACAAATAGAAAGGTTTAGTAATATTCTATTTTTTTTATTGTATTCTTATAACAGGATTTTTAGATGCAGGATATTTTCACTTGATGTCTTTTTGAGTTGTTTCTAAAAAAATGTTTAAATTTTTTTTATTATTATTTTTTTTTTTTTTTTGCAGGGTTTGTTGTATTCATATAATATTACTAATATGCAAAAGATGTTTATTTTCAGACAATATCAACACTCTGTTCTGTTCCTGAGCACCGATGCTATGGGCAATGCACACTATGGGTAAAGGTCCAGCTTCAGTGCGTATATAACGTCTAAACCCCAACTGATTTCCATCTCACCTTCATCGACTACAGTCGTCCTGAAGCATGGTAGAGAGTCTCTGTGTAGTTAGTTTGATGTTATACATCACTGCATGGATTAAATGGCTTTTCAATGTATAGTTTTATCGTCCAGCGATCCACTGCCTCCCTCTGAGTGTATATCCACTGTGATCTACTCGATGGGCACGAAAAAAAAAAAGAAAAACTGTTGCACTTTTTAGACCCTTCTTCTTTTGTTGCTTTTATCTGTCATTGTATGTTCGTTTTAAAGAGTTTATATTTTGAGCAAATACAATTCATGCGATTTATGTGACTTTAAAATGCTACAATTTTCTGAAAAGTGGTATGAAGAATTATACTCTATGGTACAGTATGTATAATAATAGGTAGTTACTCACAGTACAAGCTGTTATCCTCCTGTTCTATTATGCGTTATGTCTATGTCCATTCAGATGATTTATATTTCAATAAATGAGATTTAATAATGTGATTTATTTAGCATCTGGTAGTTTTTCCTTTTGGTGAGGACATTTGTAAAGACATTTGACTTGTAGCCAAATGGAAATTAGTCCCTATTTGCTATTATAATAATCTCCACACTTCTGGGAGTGTGTCTGTGGGGATTAGTGATCATTCAGCTACAAGAGCATTAGTGAGATCAGACACTGATGTTGGAGTGTGTCTGTGGGGATTAGTGATCCTTCAGCTACAAGAGCATTAGTGAGATCAGACACTGATGTTGGAGTGTGTGTGTCTGTGGGGATTAGTGATCCTTCAGCTACAAGAGCATTAGTGAGATCAGACACTGATGTTGGAGTGTGTGTGTCTGTGGGGATTAGTGATCCTTCAGCTACAAGAGCATTAGTGAGATCAGACACTGATGTTGGAGTGTGTCTGTGGGGATTAGTGATCCTTCAGCTACAAGAGCATTAGTGAGATCAGACACTGATGTTGGAGTGTGTGTGTCTGTGGGGATTAGTGATCATTCAGCTACAAGAGCATTAGTGAGATCAGACACTGATGTTGGAGTGTGTCTGTGGGGATTAGTGATCCTTCAGCTACAAGAGCATTAGTGAGATCAGACACTGATGTTGGAGTGTGTCTGTGGGGATTAGTGATCCTTCAGCTACAAGAGCATTAGTGAGATCAGACACTGATGTTGGAGTGTGTGTGTCTGTGGGGATTAGTGATCATTCAGCTACAAGAGCATTAGTGAGATCAGACACTGATGTTGGAGTGTGTCTGTGGGGATTAGTGATCCTTCAGCTACAAGAGCATTAGTGAGATCAGACACTGATGTTGGAGTGTGTGTGTCTGGGGATTAGTGATCATTCAGCTACAAGAGCATTAGTGAGATCAGACACTGATGATGTAAGATTGAGGAGGTCTGGGGTTCAGTCAGTGTTCCAGTTCATCACAAAGGTGTTCAGTGGGGTTGAGTCAGAATCAGGGCTCTGTGCAGGACACTCGAGTTCTTCCACTCCAACATTAATACACTATGTCTTCATGGAGCACTGTGCTTTGTGCACAGGGACATTGTCATAATAGAACAGTGTTTGTTCCTCTTAGTTCCAGTGAACTACAGTAACTCCAGGGAAATTTGTTACAGCACACAATGACATTCTATAGACATTGTGTGCTTCCAACTTTGTGTCAACAGTTTGGGAAAAAAAACAAATATGGGTGTGATGGTTAGTGGTGTGCATACTTTTGGCCATATGGTGTAGCATCTCCATCCATCTCTACTCTCCAAATCCGCTCCACCCTTCTCTTGTTTGTATCAGGACAAATGTTGGACAAATGTAAAATTGTTTTCAATGTATTCAGGCTTGATACCTCGGGGCATCTTGAATGTACGTGCGGTGTTTACATGTAAGCGTCGACTTGTACTTTTTTAATATCAAAACAAATAATATTTTGCAGACTGGAATAAAACCAGACAGACATCTTGAGATAGAATTTATTTATTTATTTATTTATTATTATTGAGAGTATGGTGGCTTAGAGCAGGGGTCACCAACCTTTTTAAGACTGAGGGCTACTTCAAGGGAACTGAGTAGTACGAAGGGCTACCGGTTTGATACAAACTTCCTCAAGAGCAAAATTGCACAGATCACTTTTTAATGATAATAATAATAATAATAATAATAATAATAATAATAATATGGTGAAGAGACTGCTCACATGTCAATGTTAATTATTCTCCACAATTATTAACAATGATTTATACAACAATGATGGAAGGAATATTCACAAGTAATTTAGTCTTTCAAAAAAATGTTCACATTTCTGTGCACCATTTTTAGTTTAACACGTTATCTCTTCTTTGTCTGTAAATGTCTGTTAGTGGGAAGCCTGGCACTGCATTCTGCTCACCATTGTACTGTAATCTGGTGAATAATTTGACACTGCAAGTCTGAGTGAGTCTTGTAACTGTGCATCAGTAAGGCGTGTTCTGTTTGTTCTTGATAAAGTTCATTTTAGAAAAGGCTGATTCACAGAGATAGGTTGAACCAAAAAGGCATGCAAATTTCATAGCTGCTGTGCATACAGTACATCACTGTACTTTTCTGTGTCCACAAGGCACCAAAAGTTTGATGCAGACTGATGGGCTTTGAGGTGAAGCGTCATTTTGCAGCGTTAGGATTTCTATCTCTACCTGTCCAGCATCCAAGTTGAACAGAGCACTTAGTTGCTCAGCAGTGCATGTCATGTCCACTTGCATGAAAGGATTTTTAACGGCTTTTTCTGTCCTTAATGCCCCGCCGGGTGGGTAGTTAGCATTGAAACTTTCGTGACGCAGACTGAAGTGTCTCGCCACATTGTGCCGCTTTGCCGTCGCAACTGTCGTCCCGCAAATGAGACACACACACTTTTCTTTGACTGACGTAAAAAGAACTCTTCCTCCCAAACACTGTGAAAATGGTATGTTTTCTGTCGCTTTTCTGCCATGTTTTTGGGGGTAAATCACAACTAACTCCTCATCGTTGCTGCACCACTTCCTTGTGTCAGGAGTCGGACGTGACGCGCGCGCGCAATATTGACATTTGACTTCAGAAAAGGCCAGAGTTCGTTATATACATAAAACATTTTTGTTTTAATTTATTTTAATTAAATAAAATGAAATTAAATATCATTTTAAAATCTACGTTAATGCAAGCGTTTTTTTTATTCAAAAACTACAGCAATAAATTTTTTTTTGGCGTAGCTATATTTTGACCAGTGCTATTTTAGAACGTGCCTCGCGGGCGCCTTAAGTGCTCCTTGCGGGCGACCAGGTGCCCGTGGGCACCGTGTTGGTGACCCCTGGCTTAGAGTATGGTTAGTATAATTGTCTCATGCATCCAGAGCTGAGGGTTTGGTTGTTATCTCTGCCCTGTGTGTGGAGTTCCTACGCAAGTCCAGCTACATCCTGCTATACAGTATATGTCTTTAGGCTGATTGGCATTACTAAATTATCCACAGTGTGTGTATGTGTGTGTGTCCCCTATTATTATTATGCCTTGTGTAGGATAAACAGTACAGATGACGGATGGATAAAGTAATAAAAGATAAAAAAGTAAAAAAATAAAGTAAGCCGGCTGCTCTATTTCTTGCTCATTGTAATTCATTGCTGGGCCACCACTGGGTTCTAACATTTACAACTAAAGTTTCATTTATACTACTATTACTAATTCTACTACTACTACTACTACTACTACTACTACTACTACTACTAATACTACTACTAATACTAATAATAATAATAACAATGACAATGACAATAACAATAATGGGGGGGCACGGTGGCTTAGTGGTTAGCACGTTCGCCTCACACCTC
Source organism: Tachysurus vachellii (assembly GCF_030014155.1). Lineage (NCBI taxonomy): Eukaryota > Metazoa > Chordata > Actinopteri > Siluriformes > Bagridae > Tachysurus > Tachysurus vachellii. The sequence goes on along the minus strand of NC_083462.1, from coordinate 31,489,597 downwards.
CAGGGTTGGGGGTTCGATTCCCTCCTCCACCTTGTGTGTGTGGAGTTTGCATGTTCTCCCCGTGCCTCGGGGGTTTCCTCCGGGTACTTCGGTTTCCTCCCCCGGTCCAAAGACATGCATGGTAGGTTGATTGGCATCTCTGGAAAATTGTTGTGTGTGTGTGTGTGCATATGTGTGTGCGCCCTGCGATGGGATGGCACTCCGTCCAGGGTGTATCCTGCCTTGATGCCCAATGACGCCTGAGATAGGCATAGGTTCCCCGTGACCCGAGGTAGTTCGGATAAGCGGTAGAAAATGAATGAATAAATGAATAACAATAATAATTGTGGGACATGTTAACCGAGTAGATTTAGGTTGTAAAACATGCACTCCACCACTAGAGGGCGATATTGCACCATTAGTTTGTCGCTGACTTCTTGTTAATGTCTTTTTCTTAATATGCCCTGAACTTTGTTCAGATACAGTAGTTTGCTACTTTAGATTATATGAAGTTAATGTATGCATTTAACCCAAATTATTGATTACTTATAAATTACTTACAGGATAGGATTTAAGAGGTAAGGTAAGATAGAAGGTAAGATAGAAAACAAGATAAAATATCTCTTAGATACAAACAGTTAAAATAAGTACAATTATTCTCTAGGTCCAAATGCCATATATAGCTGATGCAGTACAGAATTCATAAAGCACAGGAGTACCCTGGTGCTATATGAAACAACACAGAGCTAAGGACTGAAAAGTAAGTTGTATTAGCCACATAATGTGTATAGTGTGCAACACAAGAGCGCCCACTAGTGTTTAGTCCAGTAATTGACCATTATTATTATTAGTATTATTATTATTATTATTATTATTATTATTATTATTATGAGTTTATTAGATTTATGACTAATAAAGCAGGAGTTGTGTTTTCTTTATTTGGGCTAATATTTAACAAAAAATGTCCCCAATTATTGCCTTCCAGAGAACTGTAGAACTGAAAAAAGTGTTCATGCAAATGGTATAAATGTGAAAGAGCTGTGTGTGTGTTTGTGTGTGTGTGTGTGTGTTGGGGGTTAGGAGGGGTATGCAAAGCACTGAGCACTGTGGTGTCTGTCAACCCCCCATGAAAATGAGGATCAGTTAAAGTGTAACTCTGACAAGTAGCTGAGCCGAGTCCAAAAGACACACAGAGAAGATTCATGTAGAGACATGCACAAGTGTGCACAAGTGTCTGGGGTTGCAACTGAGTATTTTCATGGCTAGGCGATGCAAGCAAATTAATCATATATGTCAAAATTAGACATAAACTGTAACTAGGAACTGAATACAAAATAATACAATATACTATATGTTCATTTTATCATCCAGGAAGTTCATTTTTTCCACTTTTTTGCCCATGAATGCATTCGATAAGAGCGGTTGCTAAATAACTAAATGCAAATAGATCCAACAAATAGTAAATGTATAATGCGGAGTAGCTTCCTGTCAGTTTGTGAGTCTGTGTGTGTTAGTGTGTGTGATATGAAACACCATCTATATGCGCTACAGTTAATATTGAACTAGTCTCTGTTGATGGGGTCTGTGATGCTTCATGGTGACAGGTCTATATTCAGGCGCTCTCCACACTGTCAGATCTGTTACTCAAATTGTCACTCAAAACACTTAGTGCCTGAGGTTCAAATAACCCAATAAACATCAAAGTAGTTATAATGTCATGGAATTATTCAAAAGAGACAGAGAGAGAGAGAGAGAGAGAGAGAGAGAGAGAGAGAGAGAGAGAGAGAGAGATACTGTCAACATTAGCTTTAATAGCTAATAAAAATGTATATAGTCATATTTATCAAGTATTTGCTAAAGTATAATATTACACTAAACCAAATACACAACATTATCTGCTTAATCATACAATATGAGTTTCACATGAGGAAAAACCAGGCTAAATAATCCTTTATTTCTTTCTTTATTTATTTGTTGTATAATGCTAATGATTTATAATCATCTCATTATAACAAATAATCTATACATTTGCCCAAGATATTTTCACTTGCATGTGAATGTGTTGGAGATAACCAAGCTTTAGAGGTACTTTAAAATAATTAAGTCACTTGTGCTCATCCATTTCATCTTATCAGCAGATTAATTAGGTTCTAACACGCTGTTTTTCCACTACGAACGTCATTGTTTAAAACATTTCTGCCCATATAGATCACATTCGTTGCTATAGAAATGATCATTGCACTGACACTTCTGTCTCATCGCTAGATAAAACCTGCTGATTAGCTGAAACCCAAGTAGCATTGTTGAGCATGTGTGGATAACATGACTGTGAGTACGGCATGTGGGCTGTATCACTTGATCATCCAAGCCACGTCTCAAACAGCATTCTTGCCCTCTAGGTCTATGAGGGTGGTCCAGAGGTGGCCACATTTCTCATTTTAGGCTATAAATCAGAACAAGCATGAGTTCTTGTGAACTTACTGCGTATGAAGCAAACTTTTACCCTCAACCAAAGCAGTTAAAGCCAAAGGCAAAGAGTCTAAAAGTGACTTTTGATATTCGTTGTCATCATTCTGAAGGTACTGTTTCAAAAGCTTGCTTTTATACCCTTACTCCCTCTCTCACTTGTGTACCATAGGGCTAGACATCGATGATGCCACCAAAGTTTAAATCTTTACGTGGAACGTGGTAGCCTAGTGGTTAAGGTGTTGGGCTACCAATCGGAAGGTTGTGAGTTCAATTCCTACATCCACCAAGCTGCCACTGCTGGGCCCCTGAGCAAGGCCCTTAAACCTCAGTTGTATAAAAAATGAGATAAAATGTAAGTCGCTCTGTACAAGGGCGTCTGCTAAATGCTGTAAATGTAAAATGTTGAGGATTACTGTTGCCAGTAAGTAACTGGTGCACCTTTAATATAATTCAGATAACATCTACACACACACACACACACACACACACACATAACGCACTAATGAAAATGATGTTTAATTGAAATAGAAGTCTAAGGGTGGAAGTCTAAAAAACTTTAAACTCTATTAATTGGCCAGTTGACACGATCAGGTTGCAGGCTCTTGATGAAAGACTTATGGTCATGAATAACACAAATATGACTCAGTTGCCCGCACATTAACAAGTTCAAGAAAGTATTAAATAAAAGATTGTTTCCAGTTACCCTGTGAAATTAAAGGCTATACATAAAGCACGTGAGCTGATGTTGTGGGCCTTCTAGGTGATACATCAGTACGATACAAAGGCTAAGATATTGATGTGTTAACAAAAAGTTTGCCTCTGATGTCTTTCAACAGTAAACCGTGCAGATCCCCTGAAATCCCTGGAGAGCGATGAAGTGAAACCCAACCATAGATTATTTTGTTTTATCGGTGCTAACAAGGAGATCAAATCCCATTTATGATGCATTTGGATTGCTGAAGCTTAATGGGCCCTAATCAGTTTAGTTACCTCTCAGCCTTGTTCGATATGAAATTCTCTCTTTCAGGTGTAACTCGACTCCCCGTTTAACATGAATCTCTCTCTCTCTCTCTCTCTTTCTCTCTCTCTCTCTCTCTCCAGTATTGCTGTGAGAGTTTTGTGCATGGTAGGCCTCTGCACCCTGCCTGGCTCTAATTACACACGTAGACTGATGTTTCTGCAGAGTCTCGAGGCCAGATTAAAACTCCTGAGTTGTAAGTGATCTCTCCAATTGATTTATCACATGGACAAAAAACCCGCCGCCACTACATATCGGAAAACACTACACGTCGTTGCGTCAGGACAAACCACTCTTTTCTCTGCATCCACTATAGTGCAGCCTCAACTGGAGACATTAAATCCTTTGGTACTCAATAACACTCAGACTTGCCTGAGTGCACCCACTGGGGTGTTTGTTTCAAGACCGATGTTTAAAGACATCCTTAAACACAACATATCTAGTGAACATGTACATTCAATAGGATAGGTTTTAGAATAAAAATTGAACAACGCACTTAAACGTAGACACGGTCTCAGCTACATATACGTACTGTATGTACTGTAATGACGTTTCACTCTTCTATAATAAAAAGATCAGAAAACACAAGACACCAAGTCCTGACTGTGTGCTATTGTCTTAGAAGGTACAGGAGACAAGTCGTTTATCTACAGTTGGTCTTATGACTGAGATAAAAGTTTGAACTCTGTCATGTGGAGATGTGCTTGGGGTAAAATACAGTACGCAAATTAAATGTCCCTCTCTCTCTCTCTCTCTCTCTCTCTCTCGCTCTCTCTCTCTCTTTAGGAGTAGGTGTAGGAGTAGTACCTGAAATACTCATCTGTAGCTCATCTGGCACCGATATGCAGCCTCGTTATCGGCTGATTGGATCATTGCAGTGGATCAGGCATTTCTATTAAAGTGGCAGTTGGGTTCATATATTTCTATATACAGTATGTGCTTTTTCTGGTAAAGAAAATTAATTATACACTTATATCCAAACCATTTAATCATAAATTCTTCAGAAAAAAGAGCTTTAAGGTTAAGATAAAAAGCTTGAAGAATGTAGTAATGTCTTTTACTGGCTGTGCAAACAAGGCGATTTTCCAACAACTAAATAATAAATGACACATTTGATTTTTCATTCATTTCTAGTTACAATAACGATAGACTAAATAAAGTTATAAAGCTTCACGAGAGAGAAAAGAGGAACGATACCGATAGGGATGAATTTTTATAGTATAAAGTAATGACTTAAATTAGCATAACTGAAATTATTAATAAAAAAAAAAGTACGATGAGTCGCTACTGAGTCGTTTGCACAGCCGATGAAGGACATTACATTATGAAGGTCTTGGTACATTATATTCCTGATTTTTTTTTTTTTTAGAAGCACCTTCTTATTGTTCTCATATTAACAGTAGAATAAGTTGAGTTCTCAGTTCCATCCTTTTGTTTTGCTTTACATTCACACAATAGTTACTTCCTGCTTGTCACATGACATCTTCTATACGATTCACTGACACCGTAGCATATAGAATATTGTATTATTTTCTGTGATCCATTTTGAAAACAGTTCATCATCAATTCATCATCCGGAGCAATATTATGTGGAACGATGAATTTTTTGAAATATTTTTGTAGTAGTTTTCTGTTGCACCTTCATACAGACCACAGCTGTCTTCATGAAACTTACCTGTAGCAACACAAATCTCTTGGCAGATGTTTCCTTTTAGACTCAACTTAAAAAAATGTGTTTTTATTTTCTTACCATTCTTACCATGCACAATGAATCTTTTACATTTATCCAGGCACTCGGAGGACTGGATGGAGGACGAAATTGAGCTGGAAGAGGTTAAGAACATACAAACGTGTTGATTTACAGTTAACACAGTTTTTTTTACTATTCAGCTCCACATATATTTATTTCAACCTATAGATTTTTTACTGTTGCTGGATTTCCAGACGCAGAGCGAAATGTCAAAGCAGAGACGTTCAGAGTTCACCTTCCTGTCTGTAGGGCTCAAGATTTTTATCGGCGTCATCATCTGTTCATCAGTATCATTAACCACTGACATGTCACGTCTCTCTCACTCACTCACTCATTTTCTACCACTTATCCGAACCACCTCGGGTCACGGGGAGCCTGTGCCTATCTCAGGCGTCATCGGGCATCAAGGCAGGATACACCCTGGATGGAGTGCCAACCCATCACAGGGCACACACACACACTCTCTTTCACTCACACACACACACACACACACTACGGACAATTTTCCAGAGATGCCAATCAACCTACCATGCATGTCTTTGGACCGGGGGAGGAAACCGGAGTACCAGGAGGAAACCCCCGAGGCACGGGGAGAACATGCAAACTCCACACACACACAAGGCGGAGGCGGGAATCGAACCTATAACCCTGGAGGTGTGAGGCAAACGTGCTAACCACTAAGCCACCGTGCCCCCCATGTCACGTCTCTGATACTGCAAATATTAACCTGATAAAGACTATGGAATAAATGTAGCTGAATTAACCTGGATTTGAAGAATTAGAAAGGATTCATTATAAGAATGATGAGTAAAATTGGTCGGTTGTACGATGGAAATCACTAGATTTAAAATGATGATACTGTAAAATCCACCTTTTTGTATTTTCTTCCTATTTTACAGTTTGTTCTGAATTCTAGCTGCCTCACGAGGTCTTATCTCTCTCTCTCAAGATAGATCCAAGGAAGATACCAGAGAGAGAACCATCCTCATCTGGGTGACACTGGAGAGTGTGATTATATCTCATTTCCCTTCTGTACCTGTGCATTATATGGGCAAAAAAGTGCAATTGTGTAACCATGAACCAATTGAGCATACATTAATAATGCACAAGGTTATTAATGACTACACAATACTATTGTTTACGAATCATGTCATGTGGCCTTAACATGTTTAGTGTTCAATTCTTTTAGCTGACTGTTAAAATGTCTTCTAGCCCACTGATCTTAAAGATATTTCTTCTGCATTTTGTTGCACTCTGGTAAAATCTTAAAACTCTTCCACCACCACCACCACCACCACCACCACTACCACTACCACTAATGCCCTCCCCACAGGGGTGCTGTGTGTGTGTGGGTGTGTGTGAATATCATGTGAGCACAAATTCTAGCTATAGCCTGAAGATGCTTTGGCTGTTGCTCCTTGTGTACAAGCAGGAAAATGATGAAGCTTTGTGTGTCTTGTGTGTGTGTGTGAAAGAGAGAAAAGGAATATAATTCTATTAATCCATTATAAGGAATTTTAGCAGCTTTGTGTTACATACTAGCACTTTACAATGTGGTTCATCATCATTCTGTTTTACAGTTAATTATGTTGTAATTATAAAGAAATAGGAACGAAGCTCATTCGCTCTTCAGTAACCACTTTATGTTGGTCAGGAAGGATGCAGATCATATCCCATTAACGCTAAGCACAAGGCAGGAACATTCACCACACACACACACACACACACACACACACCACACCCATTTAATTTAGTATAGCCAAATCAATACAGGGATTTGGACAGTAGGGTCTTCCCACCACAACATAGAGAACATTGCAGAGTAGGAAACCTGAGCTTAGGATCGAACCTTGGACCCTTAGGCTGCAAGGTTACCAGCTTCACCACCTGAACAAAGCCTGTTCTGTAGAAACTGCTCAATGTTTTAACTGTTGTTATTCCGCAAGTGGGGCATACAAAACCCGGGGGGCAAAGTAAACAAAAAAAACGCTCTGGGTTTTATCGGTGCAGACTTTTTCATCTCTTGTACAGTAGTTCAACAAATTCAATGTTTACCCGATTTCATATTGGGGTTACATTCTGGGATTAATCCATCACTCAACTCCCATAATTCATTGGCCTACAGTACATAACCCATAGTTCTACGTCACGTCATGATTTTAACATGAATCTGGCTTAACATGGAGAACATAAATACATACAAACTAAAAACCTTGAGTTGTACCAAGTAAGAAAAACCTTTTAACCTACCTTCCTACTGTAAAGAAACATGGGAGCTTTATAACACAGTACTGGCTCCCAAAATCGGGACTCTCTGCCAAGTACAGATCAGATTTTTGCACTATGCAATTTCACAGCTAGACCTGTAAGGTTTCTGAACCATCATTCGCTTGCACGCTTGCAGGTCTACCATGTAGCCAGGATAAAGATCAGAAGAGATGAATCATTATGTGTTTTGGCTACTAGGTGCTCTCTTTCATCCCTTCCAATTCTGCTGTGCCTCATCCCCCACACAGAACAAATATTCTTTTTCTTAAATCTGCCAAAGAAGAAGCTCTTCTACGGCTTCAGTATAGCGGTAGTGCTGCCTGCTATTAGTTCTCTATATCCTCCTGGTTTAAGCTTCAAATTGCCTTTGATTGCTGTCTTGCATCTAAATTTCACCTCAGTTCGGTTAAATACAAATAAAGCTATAATCTCATTTATAAATGTTGTAATTCTGTGCTTTCTCTGCGTAGTAGCAGCAGTATTTATTCCTTTTACCTTTTCCTTTTACCCCCCAGCAGATCCTTAGGAAAATGTCTTTTCTTCTCCTTCTTCTCTTTTATATTTTATTTCTCTTTGCCCCGCTAGGTTAAGCTTCAGGTAAAAGATATAATGGCGTAACAACAGACCGAATTATCTGGTAATCAGATGTTGCAGGAAAGCTACAGTACAGACAACTGTGGACCATTGAACCAAAGCAGATCACTGAGATAGAGAGATTTCATGGAGGTTTTTGAAACATTCTAACACATTATAATAGCTTTTATTGCTTAAAAACAGAACAATAAAATATATACAGCCGTCTATAACCTGTATTTGTTATGACTTTTGACTTCATATCCATTTTTATTTGACCTCAAACCAAATTGTTTTTCAAATCAAACAGATTTGGATTGAGTGTTGAAAATATGTTAAATAACCACCAAAACACAACAACACACTTGTAAAATACTTGTTAGATTTGTTGGGGTCGTTAGGGCTGGCTGGTGTTTTATAGCCATGCCAGATTGCATCATGTAAGGCTGTATTTAACACAAATACAGAACAAACATGTTCTTAAATAGCTTTGCTTTCAAACTCAAATTTGATTATCTTTGGCAAATGTCGGTGCATTTACAAATCAAAATGACAGTTTTACAGCCGTCAAACGGTGTCACGCAGCCTGGAGTATGAGAACCGTTCAAGGCACCCATGTCCAAACAGTGTTTTTTTAACATGCTGAAAAGGAAACACAATTAAAGGAAACCGCAATTGTGCTATCATACATTCTGAATCACATCCAGTCCCACATGTGGTCTTGAGTTCAAATTTGCGTCTGGAATACTACACGCTTTTTTTTTCTTTCTTGTTTTTCATTAGTCTCTCATTACTGTAACTACAGAACAGGAGCCGTTGGAGTGTGTGAGAAATATGGGAGAAAATATTGCACATATGAATGGGTAACTCTTGATTGCTGTCTTGTATCTAAATTGCACCTCCATTTGGTTAAATAAAAATAAAGCAGTAATTTCTTTTATGTGAAATTACAGCAATTCTGTGGCATCCCAGAGCAGCAGTATTTATGCCTTTAACCTTTGCGTAAATATTGAAAATCTCAGATTTCCCAGGAATCTATTTTCTGCTCTATTTTATTCCAAAGAAAGAGTAAAATCTGGTTGACTAAATACTTGCATGATACCATTCTTTGAATATCACAGATAGCTTGCAATGTTGCACCTCAATTTGAGGAACTGTGAGGAAGACATTGTGAGAAGCAGATAGATTTGTTTTTAATGAGACATCATGATATAGAGTATGAATTCTTCCTCCCTTTCATTTCTCCTGTCTATGTTTCTCTCCCCTCAATGCAGGCATTTTATTGACATTGTCTTTGTGTTTTAGCATCTCTGCCCTTTTTCCCTGTCCTTCAGCCAAGAGCCGATTAAAATACCCATGTAGTTTTCGTCCCCTGAAAGTATTGCGAAAAGTAAACTCTTTTTTTTTTCTATATCCACTGGAGACATTTGTGCTTGAGATCAAAAGATAAATACGAGACCGTAGATCGGATATTCGGCTTTTAGTCGCTGATGTTTACATCGAGCTGTTTTAAGCATCTAAGATCATGATGGTTCGGCTGATCGTTTCCAAAACTATAGAAACAGATAAAGGAAATTTGCAGTCTCAACATTAACAATGTGTTTGTGATGAAATTCTATCTCTAAATAACTTTCCTATCAGCTTTTCAGTCCTTTTTACCAGCAAATCAGAAACCTGCCACCTTGTTTATATGTTTCGCATAAAAAAAAGACATCTACAGCTTCCTATGGCCTGACATTTTTTTTATTTTGGGCTAGACTAAGGCTTTTTTTTTTCTTGCTAAGTTGCAGTAGAAATATTCCTGAAGACCGCCTACGATTTTTTTGTGGATAAAAGTTCCACATTACAGTAAAGCCTGCCAAGTGTCTACTCAAAAGTGGGGTCACAGATGTTACAATATCGGTGGGATTGAAATGACCGAGTGCAAAGCTGTACTTCCAGTGTCAAAATAGCAAAAATAAAATAAAAAAATTGGTATAACTAGTTTTTCTGCATCGTAACCGGAAGGCCGTCCAGAGTTACTACATAATCAGAGAATGTACTTCAGCTTTCTGTGGCCCATGTAGACGTATGCAAATGATTAGGAATCCCTGACAATTTCCATGGTTTTCATGTAGAAAGTCTTTTGTTAAGGCTTCACAACTTAGATAATGACTATACTGATAAAGTTGTATTGTAGGGAGAAGACGGTGGAGGTCAAGAGTCTTTATGAAGTTAAGTCAAAAAAATGATGTTGGGGATTTAAAGGTGTTTAAACAATATGTCTTATTACATGTACAGAATTAGTGACTATTATCAGTGGGTAGGTAAAATCCACCATGTCACAGCTGCACTAGAGACTTAGCAGGCTTTAACATTACCTTAACACTCTGTAACCATTTCCTTGCACATATTTAACAAAACCGGGGCACAGTTAATTTGATTATCGTGACCAAATTACGATAGAATATTTTTGGACCAAAAAGTACCAAAATATAGAGCAATAATAAAGTAAATTGTGTGCACACTTCGCAATGTCATGAGCTTTTATTAAGTATAAGTGTATATTTAAGTACATTTCAGTGAGAATAGAACAAGACGTTAAATTCCTCTCAGTACACTGCCTTAGTGAATGGATTTGTTATATAGTCATAAAGACATATTTCCTCTTATAAGACACATCTTCATTTTTACCTGAACATGTGGAATTCCCCACCGTTTAATCACAGGCATCACAAGACTTCCTTGATCAAGGTCCACTGATGTGAATCATAGTGAAACCTCCACAGTAAACATGCCAGGATGATGTAAGTTCTGTTCTGGTTTGATCTGAAAGATAGCCAGTCTCTTGACAGAAGCCGGGAAGGATACATCTGCCTTCTTTACCAGATTTACTGTAGCATGGAGCATTTGGGCATCTGTTTAGCAAGTTTACATTTAATTCTGTTATTTTAACTGATCAAATTAGCCTTGCCTTTGTATTTCAGAAGGAATAACTAAAATAGAAGAGGTTATTTATTTACTATCTATCTATCTATCTATCTATCTATCTATCTATCTATCTATCTATCTATCTATCTATCTATCTGTATAGAATGCTGGGTTGCTTTTATTAAATATTAAACCAGATCTTTCAGTAAATTAATATGAATAACCAAATGACCAAATAAAAATAGTCAAACTAAAAGCCCCAACTTGCTCAAAGCAGCGATTGGATTATTTCCACATGCGTAGCTGTAAAATTAATACCGGATAATATTAGCGAAAGCATGTATGTTGCGTGTTGACAATACATTTGTTTCAATAGACTTTCAGACGTGATGGCATTTTATATAGTAAAAGGTGTTTTTTTCTTTCGCTAGCAAATGCTTTCATTTGTTTCATCACAAGAGAGATCTTTCTGGACGATCAAAACACTACAGATTCCCCAGAAGTAAGACGACTGAAGAATCGGGAGACTAAGAACAGGGGTACAATCAAAGAGATTATTGTGTGACAGCCTGAACAATCCATAGTCTAAACATAAGTCGAAAACAGTCGACTTATGTGCTGAGGTGTACGTGCACACTCCAGACCATTTATATGATGCTCAAGGCTAAAATAAGAGAAAAACAGAAAAACATGAAACAGTGCCAAAAAACATCACGAGTGAACAAAGCATTGAGTGAGGAAACTAAACAAAAAGTCGTAATAATGGTATTTAAAGAGTAAAAAAATTGTAGTAATAAAATTTTTTATTTAAAAGAAAATACAAGCAAGCTAACAAATAAATGCATATAAACTCATGTATGCCTTTATTGCATTCATGTGAGAGAAATTTACACATATATTACTCTTTGCTAATGTATTTACATTAATACTCATGAGATTAGCTTCCACTGTAGTATTTTCCGCCTTTTTTTTTTTTTTTGTCAGTTATTTCAATAATTTGCAAGTGTTTAGTGTTTATTGTGTGGAGAAAAGCTGCCCGATGGCTGTGTATTTAGTGCAGGATAAAAGAAAAGCATATTGTGTGTCTATGTGTTGTCAGATTGTGGTTCACTTGTTTTGTTTTTTGGTTTTAACTTTTATCAGGCAATCAGCTAGGATGTATTTACTATTTCATGGCATGTAACTTTGCATTTTATTTATTGTGTACAATTATTCATTCATTCATTCATTCATTTTCTACCGCTTATCCGCACTTCTCGGGTCACGGGGAGCCTGTTGTGTACAATTAATTTGTCCAATTCATTATTTATTCATTTTGGTGTGTGTTGTCATTGAGAGATTTTGAGAGGATGTCAGAGAGTGTGTCTTTAATGTGTTTGAGTTTCTGTGTGTGAGCATGGTGGTGGTAGGATTGGGGATGGGATATTATGGGGAATAACTGGGTCGTTTGAGAGTTTTCTCAGCATGGTTTGCTGTGATGTGGTGGATATTTGGCATATTTCTCTATGCCAGTGGTCTTCACTATTTTTTCCTGTGAGCCACACTGATAGGACAAAGTCAATAGGAGAGCCACTTTCACCGCAAAGTATGCCAAGTCACATTGCTTTGTTGCTGTTCATTTTGTGCGCGGGATTGTTTGATAAGAAATCGATCCATTATTTAGTCCGTGTGTACAGTAAACACAAGTTGTTAACTAGCATGAAACACAAACTAGCTTCTGGCAGGCCGCCAAAAACTGGCTATTGCGCAGAACGCGGTGAGTCAGTGACTAGTCAAATAATATATATAAATAACCTGAAGGGGGCAAGCCACCCTTTTCCGGTTGAGAACCATGGCCTCGGACTTGGAGGTGCTGATTCTCATCCCCGCCGCTTCACACTCGGCTGCAAACCGTCCCAGTGCACGCTGAAGGTCCTGATTTGAGGAAGCCAACAGGACAACATCGTCTGCAAAAAGCATAGACGAAATCCTGTGGTCCCCAAACTGGACTCCCTCCGGCCCCCGACTGCGCCTAGAAATCCTGTCCATATAGATAATGAACAGGACCGGTGACAAAGGGCAGCCCTGCCGGAGTCCAACATGCACCGGGAACAAGTCTGACTTACTGCCGGCAATGCGAACCAAACTCCTGCTCCGGTCATATAGGGACCGGACAGCCCTTAGCAGAGGGCCCCGGACCCCATACTCCCAGAGCACCCCCCACAGGTCACCACGAGGGACACAGTCGAATGCCTTCTCCAGATCCACAAAGCACATGTGGACTGGTTGGGCAAACTCCCATGAACCCTCCAGCAACCTGGCGAGGGTATAGAGATGGTCCAGTGTTCCACGACCGGGACGAAACCCGCATTGTTCCTCCTGAATCCGAGGTTCGACTATCGGCCGAATTCTCCTCTCCAGTACCCTGGCATAGACTTTTCCGGGGAGGCTGAGGAGTGTGATCCCCCTGTAGTTGGAACACACCCTCCGGTCCCCCTTCTTAAACAGAGGGACCACCACCCCAGTCTGCCAGTCCAGAGGCACTGTCCCCAGCCTCCATGCGACGTTGCAGAGGCGGGTCAACCAAGACAGCCCCACAACATCCAGAGACTTGAGGTACTCAGGGCGGATCTCATCCACCCCCGGTGCCTTGCCACTGAGGAGCTTCTCAACTACCTCAGTGACCTCGGCTTGGGGGATCGACGAGTCCACAACCGAGCCCTCGGCCTCTGCTTCCTCAATGGAAGACATGTCGGTGGGGTTGAGGAGAACCTCGAAGTACTCCTTCCACCGTCCGAGGATGTCCCCAGTTGAAGTCAGCAGATTCCCACTCCCACTGTAAACAGTGTGAGCAGGGCACTGCTTCCCCCTCCTGAGGCGCCGGACGGTTTGCCAGAATTTCTTCGAGGCCAACCGATAGTCCTTCTCCATGGCCTCACCAAACTCCTCCCAGACCCGAGTTTTTGCCTCCGCAACCACCTGGGCTGAAGCTCGCTTGGCCCTCCGGTACCTATCAGCTGCCTCCGGAGTCCCCCGAGCCAACCAGGCTCGATAGGACTCCTTCTTCAGCTTGACGGCATCCCTTACTTCCGGGGTCCACCACCGGGTTCGGGGATTGCCGCCACGACAGGCACCGGAGACCTTACGGCCACAGCTCCGAGTGGCTGCGTCGACAATGGAGGCGGAGAACATGGTCCACTCGGACTCAATGTCTCCAACCTCCCTCGGGATCTGGTTGAAGCTCTGCCGGAGGTGGGAGTTGAAGTTCTCTCTGACTGGAGACTCTGTCAAACGTTCCCAGCAGACCCTCACAGTACGTTTGGGTCTGCCAAGTCTGTCCAACTTCCTCCCCCGCCATCGGATCCAACTCACCACCAGGTGGTGATCAGTTGACAGCTCCGCCCCTCTCTTCACCCGAGTGTCCAAGACATACGGCCGGAGGTCAGATGAAACAACCACAAAGTCGATCATCGACCTCCGACCTAGGGTGTCCTGGTACCATGTGTACTGATGGACACCCTTATGCTTGAACATGGTGTTCGTTATGGACAAACTGTGACTAGCACAGAAGTCCAATAACAGAACACCACTCGAGTTCAGGTCGGGGGGGCCGTTCCTCCCAATCACACCCCTCCAGGTGTCACTGTCGCTGCCCACATGAGCGTTGAAGTCCCCCAGTAGAACAATGGAGTCCCCGGTTGGAGCACTTTCCAGCACCCCTTCCAGAGACGCCAAGAAGGTCGGGTACTCTACACTGCCATTTGGCCCGTAAGCACAAATAACAGTGAGAGACCTATCCCCGACCCGCAGGCGCAGGGAAACGACCCTCTCGTTCACCGGGGTGAACTCCAACACATGGCTGCTGAGCTGGGGGGCTATGAGCAAGCCCACACCAGCCCGCCGCCTCTCACCGCGGGCAACTCCAGAGTAGTAGAGAGTCCAGCCTCTCTCAAGGAGTTGGGTTCCAGAGCCCAAGCTGTGTGTGGAGGCGAGCCCAACTATCTCTAGACGGTATCTCTCAACCTCCCGCACCAGCTCAGGCTCCTTTCCCCCCAGCGAGGTGACATTCCATGTCCCTAGAGCCAGATTCCGTGTCCGGGGATTGGGTCGCCGAGGCCCCCGCCTTCGACTGCCACCCAATCCACATTGCACCAGCCCCTTACGGTCCCTCCTGCAGGTGGTGGGCCCACAGGAGATCGGCCCCACGTCGCTCCTTCGGGCTGAGCCCGGCCGGGCCCCGTGGGGTAAGACCCGGCCACCAGGCGCTCGCATGCGAGCCCCAACCCCGGGCCTGGCTCCAGAGTGGGGCCCCATATATTATTATTTGTAATAGAGCACATTCGTTTTTCTATGCTTCCCTGATTGTTTTTAATGTTATTTAAATGAAAAATACATTTTAACCACATGATCATATCATCGTATTATTTACTGCCATGCGAGCCGCCTATTAAAGCTCGGCGAGCCGCAGGAGGCTCGCGAGCCGCGCAATGAGTAACACTGTTCTACTGTATGCAGTTTGTCTCCCAGACTGGTCTTGTCTGACGTATGATGGGTCCCGACTCCTTCACCACCATATCAGAAGATGGGTTTAACTACACTCTTAAACATTTTTAGCTAGTTGGTGGGTTAAATGGTGCATTTGGTAAGATTTCTCAAAAATTGTCAAGATTAGGTCTTTATTCATTAAGTAGGTGGAGCTAAAAAAGATTTGAATACTTTTTTTTTTCCTGTTTGAGATTAGCATTAGCATCAGAGCAATAGATCATAGCGCTTTATGAGAATGGTTACAAGCGTAATCGCTGTCCTTTTTTCTTCGTAATAAGTCCATATTGTGAGGGAATGTCTATAAAATGACTAATGCCCCTTTTCCACCGAGGCAGTTTGAGTGCTGGTTCGGAGCCAGAGCCTAATTTAGAACCAGTTCTTTCTGTTTTCTGCCAAAGCACCGGCTCTGAACCAGGAAAAGTGGTTCTTAAGTAGCACCAAAACGTTGCTGGTCTAGACTTAAGAACCGCTTGTGTCAGGGGCTGTGGGCGGAGCTGTGGGCGGGGCTACTGTTAGCGCCTTTGATAATGTACCTTAAGTATACTAATGTTTAATACACTTTTACTTTACCGCGATATGATACATTATCAGCACACATGATAGTAAGTAGCTACATGCTAAGGCTAACTTTTTTCTGTGTTAATGATAAAATAACGTTATGTACTTTCTCGATTACAACCTCCGTTTATACAGATTACATGGAGCTGCACGTACACATTGGATTCGCCGCGTTTGGATGTTAATGTAGGTTCACAAAGCCATGAGCATTAACAGTAAAGCAACAAACGCCATTGTTGATGTGTTTGTGTTTGCCGCTGCTGCGCTAACGTTGCTGGGACACGTGACACGTATACAGTGACGTCAGACTCGGCTCTTTGATGGCTCTCTAGCCGGTGGAAAGACAAACAGGTTCTTAGAAGGTTCGCCAATGGAACCAACTTTGAACCAGCACCAGTGCTAGCTCTGAACCAGCACCCGGTTCTTTTTGGTGGAAAAGGGGCATAATAGGATTGCTTTGTAAACACAAACATGTATTCTGGACCACAGCAGCTTTATTCAGTCCCACCTACTGTACGTTTTTAGCTATTTGATATTTGTTCAAAACAATTCCTTCTCAGATCTCTGACATGTCTCATTCAGACAAGAAAACGAAAGAACATTTGCTAACCGACTTCCCTGTCATTGTATAATGTCTCAGCGCCTAGCTTGAAAGTTGATACCTAGATGCCGTGTGCAAATTTATTTAATTTGAGACGATTATTCAATTATCAGTAATTATCACTTTCACCACCTTTGTAAACATCAGTACTCATATTCCACATGTGACCTATTTTTAAATGTAAATTGGCATTTCTTTTTCGGTTTATTGTTTGAGTTTTGCTTTGCATTTCCATTTTTCTTTTTAAGTTATAGCTCTAGTTGGAACAGTATGCTTTTTTCCACTCGGGTTTGCGATATCAAATTAACATGGATGTTTACAGAATGAGCGGTAAAAGTAGTCTAACTTTGAAAGAGTTCAAATGTTTATACTAATATTAGCTTAATCATGGTTTACGTCGATCATTGTACATGCACATTCGCTGTAACCTCTAAAACACATGAAGGCGTAGATGCTTTTCCCACTTTTCCCTTCTTTCCCACCCTCACTTTAGTTTCTGGAAGATGGGAGAAAACCAGAGAGCTTGAAGGAAACCAATGTAGTGTGTGTGTATGAGTGTGTATGAGTCTCTTAAATTCATCATTATTATTTTTGATTTGTATTAAACCATATCTAATAAATCAAGATGACATTGCAATGCTCTGTGTAAATTAGGATCATAATTTTGGGTTTAAAGAAAAATTCTGATGCATTTAGTTTCTATACAATATCCTTATAGGATTTTATTTTTTCGGTAATAAATATTTGTTCATGCTTCTTAAAGAATATTTGACTATGATAATCTAGTCAGGTTTATTTACTTTAAGGCTCAAGTGCAACTGAAGTGGCTTCACTGTCAAACCACCATAACCGCCTTTCTTAAACAATTGCGCAACGTTACACATCGCCATTTTAATAAAGCAAGCAAACAACTTCAGCTGAAAACATCTAACTGATATTTTTGTTTTTCCTCCATTTATTGCAAGCTTTCCAAACAAATTCAGAGTGCGTCTGAATGAACCGACAGACAGACACACGCATGCTATTTGGACAGCAGACCCACAACAATGGAGAGTCTTCATGTTCTCTTGGTTTGGGAGAAGAGAAGGGACAGTGATGGCTTTGGGCAAATTGTAGAAAATCACATGAACTAGCCTATAAAGACGTTGTTAACTGAAAGCCGATTTCACACTCAAAGTTAAAAAATAATCCTCATTTTGTTGCTATATTAGTACTGCTGAATGTAAGAATCTGGATCTCACAGGCCAAAAAAAATGCTGAGTTAAAAATGCAACTGTGTGTGAAATGAATTGCTCAGCTGTTTACATAGATGTTTACTTAGTGAGTTTAAATAATATAAGCTCGGCCCTATTCTCCCAGCGCGTTGCTGGTACTGGGCTGTGGTATCAATATGGGGGCTTAAATGTCATAAGCTTGCCTGACTAAATAATATGCAGAATAGAAATAGACAAATTGATCATGTCTTTGTATGAAATGTTTTGTGGAAAAATACATGTACTGAAAGTAGAATAGTGCAAATCAGACAACAAATAAACGAGAGAAGGGGAAACTCAATCATGTCTGAATTTTCCTCTTATTGATTATACACTTAGGGGGCATGGTGGCTTAGTGGTTAGCACGTTCGCCTCACACCTCCAGGGTTGTGGGTTCGATTCCCGCCTCCGCCTTGTGTGTGTGGAGTTTGCATGTTCTCCCCGTGCCTCGGGGGTTTCCTCCGGGTACTCCGGTTTCCTCCCCCGGTCCAAAGACATGCATGGTAGGTTGATTGGCATCTCTGGAAAATTGTCTGTAGTGTGTGATTGCATGAGTGAATGAGAGTGTGTTTGTGCCCTGCGATGTGTTGGCACGTCCAGGATGTATCCTGCCTTGATGCCCGATGACGCCTGAGATAGGCACAGGCTCCCCGTGACCCAAGGTAGTTCGGATAAGCGGTAGAAGATGAATGAGAGTGAGAGATTATACACTTCTCTGTGTTACTCTCTGTGTTCTTCCTCTAATGGGTCAGAGCATGTTGTCTGATTCCTTTCGCACCTAATGTTGGGACATGATGACATTCATAGGATCAGAATTATTTTATTCCGTACAGTTTATGTATAAATATCAAATATGTACAAATATGTACAAAGTGTATTAGTATATTTGTGAAGCTGTGCTTCCGGTTGGCACCAGACTAACACAGCTGAACAGCTGGCAACAAAGAGAATACACATACACACCGAGGTCATGTATCATGTGATTAAGATCGGGGATGATAAAACAGAGCAAAAATAGTTTTTCTTGCCGTTCTTTGCCTGCAGACATGTACAGAGTGGCTTTACACAGAGTGCACACAGAGCCGCTTGTTTTCTGAGGCTGCTAGTAGACATGTGTACACACAGACACACACACACACACACACGCACTCACTTATTCTCTCAGAGCTGAGCAGGCTAGATTTTTCAACCAGTATCTCAACCTTACCACCACACGTACCAAGAACCAAGCTCTTTTTATTTTTTGCTTGTTTGTTTTGTATATTTTTTATGTAATTCATCTCTCTTGTGATTCCACCTTTAAGAAGGCATCGCTTAGAGATGTAGGACAATGTATTCATTATTCCAAGTGCGCACGAAGGTGCTGCAGTAATATGATGGATCGCTGTTACCTCAGAAGTGTTTTTTTCCCCCCAGGGGTCTGATGTGATGCGCTTTAATGACAGGCTCTTGAACTAGATTGGAGAATGAGTAGCTTGGAGCATGAGAATCGATCCGAGGCTTTATGGGAGGATATTTATATTTCTTGTTAATCATTTGAAATGGTCTGATTAAATTGACATTATGATCATGTTTCTCTTAAGACCTGTTTATTGACCAGATATTTCCAAAAGCATCTGTGAGGTATATGATATATGTGGGTGTACAATATGTGTCTTGTAAAGTTTGAAGTTTTCCAGGTTGCTGAGATTTATCGAGGACTAAAATATTCAGTCATGACAAATTATTGGGGATTGAAGCTCTCTGTGCTACATCGAGGCCCAAACCTGTTCCAGCATGACACCGTACAGTACCTGTACACAAGCAAGCTCCATGAAGACATGGTGTGTTAAGGTTGGAGTGGAAGAACTCGAGTGTCCTGCACAGAGCCCTGACTCTGACTCAACCCCACTGAACACCTTTGGGATGAACTGGCATGTCAGATATGAACAAGGTCTTCTTGTACAGCAACAGTTCCTGGCCTCACTACGGCTCTATGTGTCTGAATAACCTCTAATCTCTACAGCTCCACTATAAAAAGCTAATGAAAGCCTTCCCAGAAGAGTAGAGGTTATGATAACAGCAAAGGGTAAATTTGATTATTCCCTATGTTTTTGGAATGGGGTTTTCAACAAGCACATATGGGTGTGAACCCTGACCTCAACCCGACTGAACACCCAGACCTCATCACTCTTACAACATCAGTGTCTGATCTCACTAATGCTCTTGTAGCTGAATGATCATAAATCCCCACAGCTCTGCTCCAACATCTACTGGAAATCCTTTCCAGAAGACTGGAGATTATTTTAACAGCTAACACCAGGGGAATAAATCTAGAATGAAATGTTTAAAAAGCACATATGGATGTATTGCTCAGATGTTAGCCATTCATTCATTCATTCATCTTCTACCGCTTATCCGAACTACCTCAGGTCCACCAAGCTGCCACTGCTGGGCCCCTGAGCAAGGCCCTTAACCCTCAGTTGCTCAGTTGTAAGTCACTCTGGATAAGGGTGTCTGCTAAATGCCGTAAATGTAAATGTAAAATGTACCTCGGGTCACGGGGAGCCTGTGCCTATCTCAGGCGTCATCGGGCATCAAGGCAGGATACACCCTGGACGGAGTGCCAACCCATCGCAGGGCACACACACACACACACACACACACACTCTCATTCACTCACACAATCACACACTACGGACAATTTTCCAGAGATGCCAATCAACCTACCATGCATGTCTTTGGACCGGGGGAGGAAACCAGAGTACCCTGAGGAAACCCCCGAGGCACGGGGAGAACATGCAAACTCCACACACACAAGGCGGAGGCGGGAATCGAACCCCCAACCCTGGAGGTGTGAGGCGAACGTGCTAACCACTAAGCCACCGTGCCCCCCGATGTTAGCCATATAATGGCCAAATATTGTTTATAGAGAGATAGATAGACTTTAACTGAAGCTCTTGACTTGCATCTGCATGATGTTATGGACTGTGCTCCTGCCTCATAAATTGGTTGATTAGAGCGTGTGTATGTCTAGATATACCGTCTTGCTCTTCATTTATTGAAATTTTTTTTATTAGGAGCACAATGCAAATCAAGGTAGATGCAATTAAAATGAAAAGGGAAAATAAGTTAATCATTTTAACAGCATAAAAGCTCTGTGAAAATGAAGAACGATGAGCTGCTTGGAAGCTGAAAAAGCTGCTCAGACTGGTGAACTGAGCCGGCTGATCTGGTTCACTGAAAGGAGCTGGAATTTCCATCACTATTGATGTCTGCTTAGCAACTCAGCACACAACATGAACAGAGCTGATTGGAACTCATAAACTATAGCAACAAACCAGTTTTAATTCCACGGCTCAGGTGGTTTGGTTTATTTTCACTCTTATAGTGTCAGCATCATAAAGAGAAATCTATTATGAGGATACTAGAGAATTTATGATATATGAATATAATATCCAGCTGTATGTATTGAAGTAAGAATGAGAACCGGGTGAAGTGTGATTTGGTGGTTGTTAGAGTACCAGGAAATTCCCGAGTGTATTGCTTGGGATTCAGCAGGTTAGGGAATGTCAGATTGAAATAAAGTTTCCTGGTGTTTCCTGGTGTTCTCCTGGTCCTGCTTTTCTCTCCAGACAGTGTATTGTAAGTGTACTTGGAGGTTCTTTCATACTCTTTACTATACTAGTCATTAAATATTGTCTCTAGAACCCAGAATCCATCTGGATACAGTTTCAGTGTATCAATGGAAGCTGATAACATTTCAATTCCATCAAACGTTCAGACATCCTCACTGCAAAAACGGACATCTTAGTAATGTGGTAACGTCTTGAATCTAGTCAAATTTGTGTACCATTTCTTATGATAATTCTGTAAAGCTGCTTTGAGACGGTATCAATTGTTAAAAACACTACACAAATAAATCGTAGAAAAATTACATTTTTCAAAATTTACATTTTCGAGGGGCACAGTGGCTTAGTGGTTAGCACGTTCGCCTCACATTTAGGGTTGTGGGTTCGATTCCCGCCTCCACCTTGTGTGTGTGGAGTTTGCATGTTCTCCCCGTGCCTCGGGGGTTTCCTCCGGGTACTCCGGTTTCCTCCCCGGTCCAAAGACATGCATGGTAGGTTGATTGGCATCTCTGGAAAATTGTCCGTAGTGTGTGAGTGCGTGAGTGAATGAGAGTGTGTGTGTGTGTGCCCTGTGATGGGTTGGCACTCCGTCCAGGGTGTATCCTGTCTTGATGCCCGATGACGCCTGAGATAGGCACAGGCTCCCGTGACCCGAGGTAGTTCGGATAAGCGGTAGAAAATGAATGAATGAATGAAAATTTACATTTTCCTATGCTATTGGCAGATTATAAATATTAATGCTTGAAATTAGCAACAAAAAAAAAACAATCTGCCAACAGAAGAAGAAAATAGCCAAATGCGTTGAAAAATAGGCTTAATAATCTGATATTTGTGTTATTGTAATTATGACCATTTTGTGGATGATGTGTTCTACTTGTTCCTTGAGTTGTTTATTATGTCCATGTAAGTTACATGACTTTCATGGATAGTTATATCTCTTTGGCTAAAAGTATGTAGTCACATGACAAGCACAATGTTCATTAATATGGAGTAATTAATACAGTTATTAATAAAGGACTGCACATGGGGAAATAAACAAAACAGAATCCAGAAAAAGCAAATGATACAGCGGCCTTGTGACGATATAACTATAACGACCAGAGCAAGAGACATACTGTCCTGATGGGACCTCAATGTACGCCCTATTAATAATGTACAGTTATTATAATGACCCCTTAATTATATTCATATTTATATTTTTTGTATATTCATATATAATGTATGTAGATTTAGTCTGTATATCTGCATAGTTTTATATTTAACTGCTGCTTTGCACTTCTGGTTAATTGCATCCTTGTACCCATGTGCATTGACAATAAAGTTTAATGTAATGTAATCTAATGTAATGTAATGTAATCTAATCTAATCTAATCTAATCTAATCTAATCTAATCTAATCTAATCTAGGCTAGTTAGCCTTTCCTGTTATCAAAATTTTCACTTTTGGAGTGCAGCTGTGGGGATTTGTGTTCATTCGGCCATAGTGAGGTCAAGAGACTGTTGTTGTGAAAGAAGACCTTGCTCATATTTGACATACCAGTTCATCCTGAAGGTGTTCAGGTGTTCAGGGAGAATGAATGATCTGTGAAGGACACTTGAGTATTTCAACTCCAGCCATAACACACCATGTCTCCACACACCAGGCCTCACATGTGCACAGCTTTGTACGTTGTCATGCTGAAACATGTTTGGGCCTTGCTACAGCACACATTCTACACTTTCTGCATTAAGACATTTGTGTGATTTCAAAATGATGGGAAATCAGATACCAGTGTGATGGTCCTTTGACCAAACATTTGGCCATTTAGTTTATGTGAGCATATGGTTATATATTAAAACCATTATCATGTAATGTATTATATTATGTGAAATAGCATACATCTCACTAGCATTTTAATATCCAAGGCATTGCATTTCTCTGTAATCTTGTATATATATATATATATATATATATATATATATATATATATATATATATATATATATATATATATATATATATATATATTTTAATTTATATTTTACATTAGAATATACTCTGTTTATTATGTAGCTTTGTAGAAGCCAACATTCTGTTTTCCTATTTCAGCTTAGAAAAAAATTATCAAGAGTAACTCCTCCTAGGGCTTTCGAGCCACATGCACCAAATTCGGATATGTTGTAGACGCTGGTCTGAAGTTTGTTGCTATTACTTTTCTAAGCGATCTGAGTACCGGTACTTCAGGTACCGGGTCTCAAAGTGGCCTTTTTTCCCCATAGACTCCCATTATAAACTTTGGAGGTTTATAACTCACCAAGCTTTTGAACTATCTACACCAAACTCGACCAGATCCTTTAGGGTGAGACTCTGAACAAAGGTTTAAATTGGTGTACCGACTGGCCTTTTGGTTGTGCCGCAGCCCCGCCCCCAAAATATGCAAAATCAAAAAACTTTTTACAACATGGACATGTGACATATCAAAACACTCAGAACAATGAGGGACACTTCCTCATGTGTATTCTGATGACGTCACATGACGTCACGTGATGTCACGTGAAAATAAAAAATTTTGCACAACATGGACATGTGACATATCAAAACACTCAGCACAATGAGGGGAACTTCCTCAGGAGTATTTGGATGACGTCACATGCTCGTCTCCACTTGCCTCCAAATGTTTTGGCACCCTATCTTTCTGTCCACTTGCCTCCAAAAGTAACACTGACCCTTATGTCCACTCACCTCCAAAAAGCACCGGCCTTTGCGAATACTTGCCTCGTCAAAGCCAACATCAAAGTTTGTCGCGACGAACTTTACAAATCTAGTTTATTCTTAATTCTTTTTTTCAACTTCTTAATTTAAATTCTTCTCCGAGTGTTATGTTTAAATGTTCTTTTTGCTGGCTGAGAGTTAAATTTTGTTAATAAAAAAAAGAAAGAAATTAGGGAGCACTTTGCTTTAATCCTTTGATCCATTCATGCATCTCAGCTGTAAATATGCGGCCAACTTTACTTAAGTGCTGTTGATTTATAGCCAAAAACATCGGAATTAAACCAGCAGACCCCTAGCGTACATTAAACTGTATTGTTAAACTGAGGAAAATATTAGCTAATTTGACCCCTACCTCAATTAAACTAATAACTAAACGCTTATAACATGTAATATTGACACATAATGCTGCATATTTCAATTATATAACTGTAAAGTGCCAATCACTTACCTGAACGTAGCCTACACAGTTGTGAGGAAAGCAGAAATGCCGCCCGCTGCCCGAGTCTCAGTCAAATTCGCGCCGTAGTCTCACTCCACCAATAGGAGGGAAGATGCATAGCAACCGCACTTGATTTCAGGATTCCTGTGTTTTTCCACGTATAAGCCAAATGTTTACCACAAGTCGGTGTTTCTCACTGTGTGCCATAGCTCAACCACATATGGTTCTCATGTGTTCGTTGTTATCTGGGCCACATACCTCAAAATGAGTTGTGAACCAAGAGAGCATTTCCCGCCGATTTTATAGTTATGGCAAAACAAATATGGTCACAATTTGGCCCATATCTGTATAGCCATGCCACGTCTAGGCCATATGTGCCAGATAATACCCACATGTGGCCTAAACGTAATTGCTATCTGGGTGGTGGCTTAGTGGTTAGCACGTTCGCCTCACACCTCCAGCGTTGGGGGTTCGATTCCCGCCTCCGCCTTGTGTGTGTGGAGTTTGCATGTTCTCCCCGTGCCTCGGGGGTTTCCTCCGGGTACTCCGGTTTCCTCCCCTGGTCCAAAGACATGCATGGTAGGTTGATTGGCATCTCTGGGAAATTATCCGTAGTGTGTGAGTGAAAGAGAGAGTGTGTGTGTGCCCTGCGATGGGTTGACACTCCGTCCAGGGTGTATCCTGCCTTGATGCCCGATGACGCCTGAGATAGGCACAGGCTCCCCGTGACCCGAGGTAGTTTGGATAAGCGGTAGAAAATGAGCGAGTGAGAGATTTCACTATTTCAATTGTGTCTGATAGCTCATAGGCTATTAAACGTTAAATGTTTATAAATAGGCTTTAACAGCACATAACTTTCTATAATACGTTTAATTTATAATTTCCTATTGTTAGGTTTGAATTAAATTCAGGAATTGTGTCCCTATGAGTAGTTATTCCCGGGGAGTGTTTAATTATCAGCCATCCCAATTCCATCACGATGAAAGTAGACGCTCAAGGCTACTTTGACACCTTGTAATTTGTGCGTGTCAGGACTCAGGTATGACAAGGCACTTACTGTAAACACACACACACACACACACACACACACACACACACACGATTAGTGTTGCAGACGCAGGCGCCCCGCCTATATTCCTCAGACTCCTAACGTTACGCGCGGCTTTGTTGGGTAGAAAATAGCGCGGCTCCTTTAAGAGCGCAACACGCCTCGCTCCAGAAGCGACACTACTGTGGCATAAGAGAGCGCACAGGATAACAAGAGGACATAAATATATACACACACTCACACGTGCACACACACACGTACACAATACTTACTTACATACATACAGACACCGTAAGAGAAATCTAGATGGAATTATAAGAATGGAATACCACTGGTTTCTGTTTCTTGTCGAGTTACAGTTTCTCTTCCGACCAGGTAAGCTGCTGCCTTTTTAAAAAAAAAATACCTATACCTTAACTTCTTCTTTTACAAAGTCTACATGCTTTCCATTAAAAATAAAAATAAAAGAAGTTCACAAGCATTAATGCGTCACGCAGTCTCCGATTTCTGTGCGCAAAAGTGATTGAGTGTGTAGGATCTGGCTGGAGATAATAGTGTGTAAACGTGCTTCTCGAGGTGAATGTGAGCATGGTAGATGTTTATAATTATGTGCACCCCTGGTGTGGGGGAAAAAGGAGGTGAATTAGTCTGGAAACTTCTCTAAAAAGCTTGAACACCTGAGATCTTTCAGCACCAAAGTGATGATGAGTGCACGAGCTCGTTCAGATGGAATTTAACACAGCAGTGTGAGAATTAACACCTGTAATGTTACTTTAGCGTGGTATTTGTGGCATAGACATATCCAACGCTGTGCATAGATTCAGACTTCTGATCAGACACTTGTTGCATGCGGTGTAGCTGTTTTGCTCCGTTTGCTTAACATTATGATCTGTTTCTCTCTCTGTCTCTATCTCTCTGTGTGCGTGTTTTGAGCTCACGGTGTGTTGAGTTGAGCAGTTACTGGAGGAGATCGGAGAAACCGGATATTGGCGTGCTTAGCCGCGGGGAGATAACGTAACGTAACGCAGTGCAGCTCGCGCGGCTTTTCAGTAAATAATTCATGACGCGCGCGCTCATGTCCGCTCCGTGCAACACAGTGCGGTGGGAATGAACAAAAACATTCTGTTAAAAAAAAAAAAAACGTGCGCTTAGATTTGACTATAGTTTGGGTCACCATAAAAAGTTCATTGTGACTGGTACTAACAGCTTACTTAGCTTATGAGATATAGAGTCTTGATTAGTTCTAGGTGAATTCTATATTTATGGAACGGGCGCGTGCTGACTGTAAGCTGAATGACATCATTATTTATTATTCACTTATAATAGGACCGTTATCTCGTGGCACACCTTGATGTTCATTTCGATGCATCTTTATTTTGCAGTCTTTACTATTCAGATTGACAGTATAGCATCGAGAAGAGTGTTTTTATCGGGTGATCTGTAGTTAATGCTAAAACCATCATAATATCTCATATAAACAAAGGCTCATAACGTGTACATTTGCCTGCAGTTGGTGTGTTAGCTTTATTCTGCCAGGCAAAGCCACAGGGGCCCAAATGAGTCAGGAGGCCCCAAAGTCAAAG
Source organism: Tachysurus vachellii (assembly GCF_030014155.1). Lineage (NCBI taxonomy): Eukaryota > Metazoa > Chordata > Actinopteri > Siluriformes > Bagridae > Tachysurus > Tachysurus vachellii. The sequence continues at coordinate 31,462,262 of NC_083462.1, read as the reverse complement.
TCTTATTAACTAACCAGAGTTAAGGGTCCAAACTTCTCCCAGAAAAACTGAAAAGTACTCTACACTTTAACATATGCCTCTATCATTGCACCTTGAAAGTGAGCGTTTATCACTATTTTCTGCAGGAATATAATTGTTATTGATGTCATTCAACATCGGGGCCTTTCGTGCATCCGTTCCCAGGGGCCCATTGTTTCTGAATATGTGGATATGATGCCCAAACGTTAAAGAGTAAAGGTTTAAATATTGAAATACATGCACAATTAAGAAGAATTTAGAATATATATATATATATATATATATATATATATATATATATATATATATATATATATATATATATATATATTCTAAAGGCACAAAAAAGTCTACACCACTGCATAACCAGGAATGATGCAGTTCAGTAGAGTTTCTATAGTTTCTTTCGTTACACAATGAGCAAACAACAACAACCGAAGAACTGTTGCAACACAACAGCAGACACAAACAGTGCGAAATGTTCTTTAAGGAACAAAAACCGGTTCTCCTGAAGAACCTTTTCTAGCATGTTTATTTTCCAGAAAGTTGCCAGATAAGCCGCGGGCTGCATTATAATGATCTGACTTCTTGAAGATAAATGAACTGAAATGCTTTAATAGTTGTAGGTCGTTCAATAAAGTAATGTTTTGTTGTAGTGCAGAAGCCAGAGCGCACATCAAGTGAAACTGGTTATTTATGGCTGTACCTCCTTCTCGCCCAAACGATGACATTAAATCTGACAGTACAGGATGTCAGAAGGCGTGCCAGATCGTAGACTGCTTAAAGAAACTTTAGACATCCATAAACAGGCACAGACAAATCAGCTATTTATAAACTTAATTGAACCGACAGCTTCTATACTGCGGCTTGGAAATCGATGACACGCGATGGGAGTTGCATTAAAAAGACATAAAAAATAAGTGTTTTTTTTTTGCTGTTTACTTTGCTGCTGTCTGATTAGCATGCATTTTATTTTCTCTCTGAAACTTGCGCACTAAATCGTTACTATATTTTGACTCCTGTTTTTGGTCTTTGGATGCACGCACTCAGTGCAAAAGGAAAGGCAGCGCGAGCGCACAAGGGACAAGGCACACAGAGCGTGTTTTCCGTTTTGCTCGGGGTGACATGTCGTTAGTACAACAGACATAAAGTCAGAAAACAGAAATTTGGACGCAAAAATATATACGTGGTCTCGCGCATGCAAATTGCTCATGCAAAAAAGTTTGGGTTAAACTGGAACAGTGACTCAACCCCAGACCTCCCAAACTAATGAGCTTGTGTCTGAATGACCACAAATCCCAACAACAAGCTTCAAAATCTAGTGGAAAAGGTTAAGGTTAATGCATGCGGTTTTGGTTTGCTGGGTATGATGATCAGGTGTCCAAATACTTTTGGTGTTTAGTGTATTTTCATTGCAATCAAGTTATTGAGGTTTTTATTTTGTCGTGTTGATGTTGCACAAGCCAGAAAAAAGGACTTCATCTAACTACAACACTGCACAAAATTAGCTGAGTTGTTTTACCACAAGGTAAAGCTGAGTTTGGACTTAATGATATTATCACAATTAATGATAATAGTATCATTAATGATACTATTAATGATAGTAACACAATTCCACCAAATCATTTGTCACACCACACCACCATAATCAGCCCATCTTCAATGTATGACATCCTCAATCCTCAATGTGTCAAAAGATGAAGCACTTTTTGTGACATCAGCCTGTTTTTGTTATCAGGCAACAGAAGATCTAATTTTTTTACTGCAGTTAAAATTGAAATAAGGATAATATTCTAAAAGAGTAATTTTAAACAAAAATACCAGACCACTTTTATGTTCAATGTGACTGTCAAAATTCAGTCAAGTCAGCATCACCTTTTGGGCCTTGTTGCTTTCTTGTTTGCCATATTTTTGGTGCTCTGACGGTTCAAGCGTCCATTCTGAACAGTTCAACCAATTTAAGAGGAATTAGCAACAGTACGGTGTTGCCTAAAGTCTAATCCTTTATTTGCACATTATGGCCAAAGGTATGTAGACACCTGATACCCACATGTGGTTCTTCGCCAAACTGTTGCCACAAAGAAGGAAGTGTAAAAGTCTTTGTATGCTGAACCATTTTTCAGTTTTCCTTCACTGGTACTAAGAGGTTTAAACCTGTTCCATCATGATGATGCACCTTCGCACAAATTGAGCTCTAGACATGAAAACCATTAAGGTTTTAGTGGAAGAACTTGAGGGTCCTGCACAGAGCCCTGACTCTGACTCAACCCTACAGAACACCTTTGGGATGAACTGGAACACCGACTGCACCCCAGACCTCCTCACCCAACATCACTAATTCTCTTGTAGCTGAATGATCACAATTCCTCACAGGCATCCTCCAATATCTAGTGGAAGGGCAGGGACTAAATATGGAATGGGATGTTTATCCAGCACATATGAATGCGATGATCTGGTGTCATCAGTAAAGACACCACTAGTGTATTTATTCATTTATTTATTTACTGATTTGTATCTCTGATATACTGTACTGTACCTAGTACAGTTAGATGTCTGGTCTTTGCGAATCTAGTCTTTCTTCCCATTACAATTTTTCTCTCAGTTTTTTCTCTATATATATATATTAACCTTAGTTACTAGGACACTTGATTTGAAGAGACTTGGAAATGTCTTTTCTATCTGCATGAGAGATGTGGTCAGTTGTGTAGATGCGATATTTGTGATGCTTAAGCCACCTTCAAGGATCTTTTAGTCTCTGCTGTTTACAAAAAAAGCAGTCACTCACTCAGAAGAAAACGCACCCAACAGGAACCAGTCAAATCTCATAATAGCCATTTACTAAAAACCAGGAACCTCTAAACCAGAGTAAATATGCTGTAAATATAATCCCAAAGCACACATGCTGAAATAACTGGTGACGTATTTAGTGTTGACTCTCTTTCTCACTAAGTCTGTCTATCTTTCACTTTTTCACACACACACACACACACACACACACACGCACACATACATACCTCTGCATAGCAGTGAGCCATTTTCTACCTCATCCTTCTCTTTCTTCACCTCGTGATTACAATAATTACTAAGTACTAAGTAGAAATGCTTACACATTAGCGATGGTGTATTTAAGAATCACTGAAACGCTTAAAGTACTGGATATAAAAGCAAATGCCAGACCTTGTTTTTGACAGTTTATCAGCTTATCAGACATTGAGGATGAGGAAGTTTTATTTATTATGGACAATATTTGCTGTCTGGTACTGTAGTTTTCTGCAGTATACACGTCACACCAGCTTCTGTGGCATATTTGGACAGAATGTTGGCAGCCAAGATCACAACAACTCAATACTAATTTTAATTGAAATTAGACCTGTTTAACTGCTTTCCACAATCCATGTCAAAAAAAAAAAAAAAAAAAAAAAAAAGAATAATGCAGTGTGTGACCACAGTAAGTGCGACCGTTTACTCCGCACTCATGGTTGCTGTTTGTTTGCTTTTGTACCATATTGTAAAATAATATGATATGCCATGATATCCTTCTGTGCAAATCCTTGTTCAAACGTTTGTATCCGTGTTATGACTCTTCAGCTTCAGCTTGTTTGTCAGTCACATGCAAGGCGGATTCAGGTTAGACACGCATGCGGTTTACTAAAGATTCAAAGAAGTGACTCGTACACAACGCAAACACAAGTGCATGTTTATGAACGCTACTATGATATCAGATATAAAATACAACCTAGAAGGGCTACAGTTTGACGGGCATGTTGATTAGTAAATGGAGTAAGACATGGCATTTCCCTTCTTACTTTGCCAGACATGTTTGTAAGCTACTTAAACTGGCGCATGTCATGGCAAAGTAATTTGTCATAACATGCAAGAGGAGCTTCAGTAAGAGCCAAGGATATGGAGGAAATGAGCTCACACACTCACTCACACAGACACACACACACATAATATTGATCATGTTAGAATGATTCTCATTATTGATGAGGATTAGGAATTGCTAGGTGAAAATTTTGTGAAGAAATAAAACAAGCTGCTATGTAAACATGCTTCCCAACTTGGCTCAGGTGAGACTGACAATGATGAACTGCAGCACGGTACAGTAAAGGTTACAAAGCTATTTTTTTTAAACCACTTGGGAGCTTTATGTGCTGTAAATGAGCTAGGATATATTTTTATGTACCCTACCTTTTTTGCACACTACCAACCTACCAATGTTTAATACAAAAACCCTTAAAGCCCATTTCAGTTCTGCACTTTTTTAAATTCCCTATAGAGTAATGTTTGACCTGTTTGACCAATTTATAGGCAGTACCAGGCCTGTAATTACACCAGACGGATCCCAGCTCGCGGTGCAGCTGTATGGCCAATTTGTCCTTCGTTGCCATGGTGAAGCACCCGTGCGTTGGATACGGGAGGATCGTCCAACTCGGACAATAAAGGAGGAGAAGAGGGACCACCACCTGTCAACCATCAATGTTACCAGAGTGACTCCGCTGTTCCGGGGCAATTACATTTGCTTGGAGGAGTCCACAGGACAGAATAACTCCATTTATGTGTATGTTACAGGTAGGTGAAGCTCATAGTATTTGTGTGTGTTTGAGAGAAAAGCAAAGAGATTCTGTATGTCTGAATAACACATAGCTGTGTGACAGATCACAAATCCCGCTCTTGCACATGTGTACGAATAGATGTGTTTTATTTATTAATAATTCTTCACTTTAAATCCAACGGATCCCAACATGTCCCTAAGCAGTAACCATCTACAAATTGCTATGAAATGGCATGGTAAAAGGGTCCCATTGGGTCTTTTATATCCATCTTATTTTGTTTCTCTCCTCACAATCTTTCTCTCTACCATTCAGCCTGACTCTCTCTCTCTCTCTCTCTCTCTCTCTCTCTACTGCAATGTCATGTCTTAATCTTAGACCCTTGATTGTGTTTCATTGGTTCTTGATTTAGCCTTCCTCTTAGCAGATCCTGACAACGCCTTCAGAAAGCCCATTATCACTGACATCATGGCTGGGGCAAGAGACACTGCCTCAATCCCCTGCCTACCCACCGACCCCAGAATGGTTAACCTGCATTTGGAGACGTGTGACGGAGAGCCACTGCCATCCGGGATGAGGTACAGCGCTAGCATTGAGACAGGCATTTCCATTGTGAACGTCCAGCCCAACTACAAGGGATGCTATATCTGCGTGGGAATTCTGGGAGAGACGACTGCACAGTCTGTGCATTATAACCTTGATGTGCGACTGGGTAAGAGACACAGAAAGACAGAGACAGACTTTTCTCTCTTCATGCACTATTAATATAGATCCTGTCAACGCAGCTTAGCAGTCTATGTCGAATATTTGTTCTGTTAACCATTTTTTTGTACTGATTGGCTGTCAGTTCCAGAAACACCACCCCGTATTTCACTTCACGAGCGTGACCGGGTGCTTCGTACCCAGGGCCAGAGACTCACCCTCACCTGCTCCACTTCTAATGTCAACAGTGATATAAAAGTTAACTGGGTGCCACCTCTCGGAGTGGTAAGAACGCAGGCAGATTCTTCTGTGCATACCTGTACCGTATTCTGTGCGTGCATACAGTACACACAGGCTCACACACACACACACACACACACACACACTCATCGTTTTCATGTAACAACCCATTTACACTTTGCATATTAACTGCATGTTTATTCAACGGCACAAAATGACACTACAGCTCTAAATGGTAATGGCACTTCAGTTGCTTTTGATCTGGAGCTCTATGAAATCATATTAACTTGTAAATATTTTCCACATGCATTTTAATATTAGAGAAATATTGTTCCGGGAATGTAAATCCTTGTATGATGCAAGATGTTGCAACTTAATATGCTTTACTGTGTAATACAGTGACTCGCTGATACAGCTAATCTTAAACGCCACAAACAGAGCCTGAAATGAATAACCTGCATTGTTATCATGTTTCAATTAGATCTCAAGAGAATACTAATGACTGAGCAAATCAACTCATACATGCAAATACAGCATTATAACTTTTGCAAATTATGTTATGCACGTTACCGTCTTTTATTTTTTTTACCGACTCTGCGAATATGTTCTCGCTACGGTTCTACAGGAAGCATCCGTGGAGCAAAACTCGCAGCTTTTGACCGAACCAGTCATGCACAAACGTACAGCCGTCCTCCAAATAGAAGCCGTGACAACCCGGGATTCGGGAAGCTACCGCTGTGAGGCCAAGAACTCCGCAGGGATTAGTAATGAGACGGTCTGGGTGGATGTCTACAGTAAGGCCAACTAACAACTGATACACAAGATACACTACAACATTTTACATTTTAGTCTAGCTTTAGTAAATTCTCTTGCAGTCAGCTGCATGGTCTTCAAATTCATTCCACTTTATACACTGTAAGATATTTCAAGATGGTTCAACTTAACGACAAAGGTTCATCTACCGCCTTAAAAATGTGAGTAAACTGAACGAACTCAGAAGGACACAAGACAGTAGATTCAGTTCCGTTTCATGTTTGAAAGCCTGAGATCAAAATCTCCAAAAACGTCTCATCACAACTAAAGTTAAAAAGAGGAATTAAGTTCACAAATAACTGAATGTGGCGATCATGGTTTACAGAGTTTTTTTTTTTTTTTTTTTGTGCCCACATCTGTGTTCATGTGGATTTTCACTTTCAAACCAAAGAAAATACTGAGTTGCACAGAAATGGTGCAGGTTATGTTTCCACAACGAGATAATATTTTGGTTTTATTTCACGTATGAATGTAAATACCTACGTAAAATGAAACCAAAATATTATTTCCTCAATGCATCCTTTCATCCTTTTTTCTTTTACCTCAAGCATGTTTTTAAAAAGGGAGCACGGTGGCTTAGTGGTTAGCACGTTTGCCTCACACCTCCAGCGTTGGGGGTTCGATTCCCGCCTCCGCCTTGTGTGTGTGGAGTTTGCATGTTCTCCCCGTGCCTCGGGGGTTTCCTCCGGGTACTCCGGTTTCCTCCCCCGGTCCAAAGACATGCATGGTAGGTTGATTGGCATCTCTGGAAAATTGTCCGTAGTGTGTGATTGCGTGAGTGAATGAGAGTGTGTGTGTGTGTGCCCTGTGATGGGTTGGCACTCCGTCCAGGGTGTATCCTGCCTTGTTGCCCGATGACACCTGAGCTCCCCGTGACCCGAGGTAGTTCGGATAAGCGGTAGAAAATGAACGAATGAATGTTTTTAAAAATTGTTCAGTTGAAACTAAGCAGCAATAGAATGTCATTTTCAATGCAACTTGACCTCTTCAGTTTTTCGATATTTATATATATATAAACTGAATGTGTTTGAATTGTGTCTGTTTTAGGGAAAGGCTTTATTAACCTGACCCACGTAGACAACAGGACATGGAGAGTGCGTGAAGGAGACAGTCTGTCTCTGCGTGTGGCTATGGAAGCCTATCCTAAACCACACGAGCTTATCTGGAGCTACAATCGAAAAAATCTCACAAACACAACTGACCATGTTATCACCACTCACTCGCACGCGCACAGGTATGCACACGAGTACGTACACGTCTTCACTTATCAGCTTGGTGGTGGTGGTGTTTTGTTTTCCCTACATGTAGGGATGGAGATGTTTTATTGTTGTTTCTTTCTTTACAGTTATCACAGTCAGTTAAAGCTTGTGCGTTTAAAAGTATCAGAGAGCGGTGTCTACACTTTCCTGGCCAACAACGGTGACGCTAGTATCCGCCTGACATTTGAAGTCCATGTCCTAAGTAAGTTTCTAAGAAACAGATATAGCTGTGTTATGCGAGAGGAGCCAGTTGCATGTCGGTTCTGCTTCAGTGAATCATGTGACTCACAGCAGTACTCTGTTGTTACTACAGTGTCAAATAGCACAGAGCAAACAGAAGTATGTACACACTTTACAAATGTGATTGCTTTGTTGCACCATCGGCTGTTGTATGCTAATGATGTAGCTTCAATTCTCTTTTACTTTAGTTGACTATAATGTATCATGGATGCAGGTTTAAGCCCTATTCGGACGGGATTAGTTTTACGTGGGGACGTGGGGGTAAAGTAATTATTACCAGAGCTTCTCTGTGATTTTAGTCCCGTCCGAATGTGCCATCTCGGTAATCATTACGGACAATGTCAGTAAAGATTACGGCGACTTTTACCTTCTGTAAAAAGGTCCGGAAAAATGACCTCAGGTAATACTAATCCCGTCCGAATAGACCCGCTGTAAATATGTACGGTAAAATTCCGTCATTTCCTGTTTAAAAGTAGTTTTGCAAGCATGGAGGCGCCATGTTGTCTGTTTGCGCACGTGATAACAGGAAGCAACGTCATACGCACATGACGACAAGGAGGTTACTGTGGTGCGTAAAGCGAGTTACCCCTCCCACTTCTGCTAGTTTTACTGAGATGTCATGTCCAGTCCGAATTGGCCAATTAATATTACAGACGTCCTGAGGTAAAATTGCATTACTCCACGTCCCCACGTAAAACTAATCCCGTCCGAATAGGGCTTTAGAATAGAAAAGTATACTGGTTTTATTCCCACAAAGCATCTAAGCACTAAATCCTTCGCTTTAATCTGCAGGTAAACCAGCAATTGTATCTCACGAAGGTCCGGTTAATGGTCAGGTGCGCTGTGTGGCTGAAGGTTATCCCCCACCTCAGATCACATGGTACTACTGCGATCAACCCCATTCCAGGTAAACATGCTCATAGTTTGTCAATTATTCATTGTGCACATTCCTGTGCATTGCAATCTTCTTTACAGTGAAAGCACAAGCATGGAAAGTAAGAACTATCTTACTGAAAGGAAACTAATGGGTCACGGTGGTGTTTATGAGAACATCGTGATTGGTCAATGAGTGTATCATGATCGGGGCAATGAGCCGGATGGCTCAGAGCAGTCATGTGAGTTTAGAAGATAATATAGGAACAGTGTGTACTTAGAGGGACAGTTATTCTTAGATGACACACTACTGAGTAAACACCCGGTGGTGTCCCGAGCAAACCAAACACTAAACCATAACGTTCATCCAGTATAGAGGGTCAATACAGTATGAGTGTAATCGGTATCGCTATGTTTGATTTGAAATCCTCTTCTTTTTCTAATAGAATCAGCAGTCAGTGATGGTTAGTGAGTGCAACAGGATGATATCAAGTGTTGACTAGTGTATCTGTAACTGTGCAACGGATTTGCTCTAAAATCAAGCTTGATGCTTGCATGTGATCCTACATTTTTTGTCCTTACAATACAAAAAAAAAGATGTTTATGAAGTTTCGGCATGATCAAGGCTTAGATGAAGTAACATTGGTTGATCCCCGTTCCTTGTGTGTCGGTACGTGAATGCAAGGACATCACACAGACATTCAGCACTTTTTGTAGGGTTGCGTGTGTTAATTACAACAACAAACAAACCCTTTTAGGAACAATTGAAGCAAGCTTACATTATGCATGTATACATGTAGTAACTTGTATGTAGAATTATGTAAAGCGTGTGTGGGTGTGTGTCTGTGTGTGAGGTCATGACTATTGTTGATTGCTTATGTGACCCTCTAGGTGTTCTAATTTGTTAAATGCCACACAAGAGGAGGAGGACGTTGTCACCGTGACTATGACTAACCCACCCTTTGGGAAGGGAGCGGTGGAGAGCCGCTTAAACATCACCAAGAACAATTACCCCACCCTGGAGTGTGTAGCTTCAGCCGAAGGCGAGATTGTCTACACGTTGTTTTCCATCAGCGGTGAGAACACAAACAATCATGAACACCCTCCTCAGACAATAAAGCACACACCCAGTTAAGAACTAATTCCAGACTTAAAACCAGTTCTATGTGTAAAGTCAAAAGAAAAAAAAAAAACAACAGACAAGGTTACCAGGATCCAAGGTGACCAATCCCTAGGACATCAAATGAAATGCTTGTTATGTGTGTGTGTGTGTGTGTGTGTGTGTGTGTAAATGTACTGCTCTATCCTTCTGATAAAAGGTAGTACAGAAGTAGTATTGGTAGCATTGTTAGTCTTACTAATACTACACGGTAGCTACGGGTTAATAAGCCTGAACTGAAAACATAGAAAATCCAACCTTTAACGGCACTTCTGCATTAAGTTAAGCATTAACTTCGTACCTCAGGTTACTGAGAGCTTGTTGGGGCTTTATATTTTAGTCTTCTTTAAAAAAAAAAAAGAGTTCCAATAACAAAACGGCAAAACAATATAAAATGATTTGTAATTATTATTATCAGTTAAAATGATTTATTTTACAATGATAAAGACTAAATGAGTTCATTATCTGTAATGTGACAATTATATAAGGACAAAGTACCAAAATAGAGTATGTTATCATTCTGTTTGAAGATCAGTTCAGTAGATTTACCTGACGTGTAACTAACGAACTGAGGAATGTTAAGTACGAAAATTTGCATACCCTTAGGACAAAATACAGGAAAAACAACGAAAAAAAGGTTAGGTTTCAGATGTTTTTTCAGTATCATATGTTGCAAAAATATTGAATAGTATATTATAATAGTGAAATATATATATATATACATATACATATATAATAATTTAGATGTAATTATAAATTATATCTAAATTTTATTTGTTAAAATTTGCATTTAGGTCTTTGGTATAAACATAAACATATAAGCATAAACATGTCCTCTAAGTATTCGTGCGGGCCACCAGTTACCTCTCGAGCTGCCTCTAGCCTCTTTGCCTCAATCCTCTTGGCAGTTATAATTGAGAGGATCCAAAAAAAAAATTCTCCCTGACATCTGTTATAATCTTGACAGATGTCATACGCTGCCTTCTTTTTTTTTTTTATTATATATTAAAAAAAAGACTGGAGACTAAAAGCGCTATCGTAGAGAACGTCTTATTTCTTCTCAAACATTTTTCGTTGATTTTGTTGTGATCTTGTTTCAGGATACACATTTTTAAGTTCTTGGATTTCCTTTTGTGTAAATATTGGAATTGAAAAAATATATAACAGAAACCAGACCAGAAAAGATCGAAATCTTTGTACTGAGCAGCATAATTAGTTTGTGATGCATCCATGCGTTGAACTTTTAAAGCTTAATGCTTTTGTAATCTCTTTGTCCAAGCTATCATTTCCCTTTTATGTTCAATTCTATTACAAACTGTCCACTGCATCTGAGTAGCTGGCTTGGCTTCATAATAACAACCATAATTCCGTTCCGTTCTGCTGTTGTTTTGGTTTTTGATTCATTCAGGCATTACACTCCATTGAATTTCTCTCTGATTTATCGCTCGCTTTTCTCACACTCCATCACTCTCTGTTTCTGCTAGCGACTTGGCTGGAGATTTTCGACATCTCTTAGCTTCGTCTGTTCCTTCTTTCCCATTCATTATGTAGAGAATCACAGAGAAAATGTCCCAGATGTCATCTGTTGTTTGTATTTTGTAACATCTAATTTTTTGACAGACTGTTTAAGGCATCTGGCCAGCTTACCTCTCCGTTCCGTTGTGTGCCTTGCTTGGAGTGAAACTTTTCAGGGTACAGAACACTGTTTAGAAAACCCAGAGATGATTACGCCTCGCCAGTGCGGAGCAATTTATCACGCTGGGCTGAATTTCTCGTTTATTTTCATGTTACAAGCACAGATTGAGTAACATGTACATACTGCAAGGTTAAGCAAAGTTAATCAGAGTTTTTATAGAATTTCATTAGACATTTGTCTCGAACCGTAATCCTTATTTTTGTCCAAATCGGATTATTTTTTTTTTTAGTGCTTGGAGACCTCAAGTTTCTGGAGTGCTTTGATTGGTGGAGTCGGTTAGATGTGTTTCCACTGGTGTATATTCAGACGAGGCTCCTTGAGTCTGTTTGGCTGTAGTAAAGTATGTTAAGTCAAGAAGGTCTAATGTTTTCAAAGTTTAAACTTCCATAACAGACCAAGTACCAAGATCAAGATGTGTGTGTGTGTGTGTGTGTGTGTTTGTGTGTTTGTGTTGTAGAAAAGGGATGATATGAAGGCACTGTATTTTAGGCACAGTAGGACAATGGAGGGAGGGATAGCGAGATAGATGGAGGGAGGGGAGAAGATAAAGCCAGTGACCGGTTTACAGGGGATTATTTCCTGCAGCGTCGGCATTCTCTGATTTGAAATGGAGAGAAAGCTTCTTATGGCTAAAGAGCTTATTACACCTCACAGTACAAAGTAGAAAAAACAATAACACTCAAACACACACACAGAAAACAGATCCTAGCAACGCAGTCGTTGTTGGGAAACGCGTACAATGTCGTAGAGGAAAAAATAAACAAGCTCGAGTTTGTATGTGATTACAGTATGTGATTATTGGATCCCTGCATAGATAAGGGAATTGTCTACAAGTAACACTTACTCTTAGTCTTACGTTCTTTCTTTCTATTTTGTGTGTCTTATACTGTATGAACCAAAACACCAGACCGATCTTGCATCTCACCCTCACGTTAATGTCTATCAGTGTTCTCTTTTTCTGATATGTTTTTGTTATTGCTTTGTCTGTTTTTTTTCTCCCAGAACGTTCTGTTCCTCATGAGCTTTTCACTCCATTGCTGATTGGCTTCATTGCTGCAGCAGCCATCCTTTGCCTCATCCTGTTTTTTCTCACTTACAAGTATATGCAGGTAAGGCTGAACACATCATACAATTCAGAGCAGAATGAATAAGTAGTGAGATTACAGAATTTTTGGCAGGGTTACAGAGCTGATTTTTTTTAATAATAAAAAAGTTGAAGGGTTTTTTTTTCTTTATAATATCATTGATCGTTTGTATACAGTATGGAACAGCATATATATGTATGTATATGGAACAACATATATGTTTATTTTGACAGTTTTGACAAAATGTCTTTTCCCAATCCACAGTGGTGTTTAATATGAAGCTCAAACGAAAGTAGACACTCAGGACTTTAAGACTTTTTTACATTTGTGGTTTTATCTAGCCTATTATCGCAATATTTGCATAGAAAATTTGCATAGGAAAAAAAAAAAAAACACACAAAAATGTTAGATTTTATCACACAAGTTTCTTCAATGTATCTTCAAAGTAAATGGTGACATCAAACCCATTTCTGCTCTCTGAGATACCCCAAAATGTAAAGCCGTTATCTTTAACCATTAAAATTCTGTGGTTAAAAACAAAAGTATATTCAATTTTTTATATTGACTGAAAATTTCCCATAAGTCCACTGCCAGTCTGCTGGTAAAAAAGAATATTACAAAATTACTGTCTGTTATTTTATTTACTAAATATAACACACATGGGGGACACGGTGGCTTAGTGGTTAGCACGTTCGCCTCACACCTCCAGGGTTGGGGGTTCGATTCCCACCTCCGCCTTGTGTGTGTGGAGTTTGCATGTTCTCCCCGTGCCTCGGGGGTTTCCTCCGGGTACTCCGGTTTCCTCCCCCGGTCCAAAGACATGCATGGTAGGTTGATTGGCATCTCTGGAAAATTGTCCGTAGTGTGTGATTGCGTGAGTGAATGAGAGTGTGTGTGTGTGTGCCCTGTGATGGGTTGGCACTCCGTCCAGGATGTATCCTGCCTTGATGCCCGATGACGCCTGAGATAGGCACAGGCTCCCCGTGACCCGAGGTAGTTCGGATAAGCGGTAGAAGATGAATGAATGAATGAATGAATGAATATAACATACTATAACTGCTGTGTACAAAACTAATCTTCAGATTATGCTTAGGGTACCTAATAAACAACAAAATGATATTAATAGTATTCTTGTGTTCTCCTAAAGATAAAAGGGAACCCTAAATATTAACAGCTATTTAAGCTTGACATTGTATAGAATATTACAAATTCAAACCAGATGTAGAATTATTCATGTGTTTCCAGGTCAATTGTGGTTCTCATGGCAAAACACATTGTTTTGCCCCATGAGGGAACCCCTGGGGGGTGATTAGATCACTTTGTAAACCGGCACTCATGATCTTTTATGTGTCATCCATGGCAGCCATCCCACTATGCATAAGAATTCAACAGCAACAACAAACAGACACACAAACACATTGTTACAAACACACACACACGCTTAGTTTGTTATAGATTTATAGTTTATAAGAATTTCAGCACAGACATATTTAATCAGCCATCCTAAGAAAATACGTTTCATTAGTTTCGAACCACAAGGCTTATACCATTAAACAACCATAGATCAGTTGATCCCCGTGTTTAATAGTAACGGATGACATTTATTATCATTTATTGTCTCCGTGTGAGACCTGAGCTACGCTGTTGTACTACAGGCAAAAGCAGAAGTGCGCTGTTTTATTGCTGTTATAATGGACCAATAAATCAATGTGGTTTATGTCTTGTTTGGGAACATTTTCTAAAATCTGCCTTTGTCCCTTTGTTAAAAATCCATCCTGCGTATACATCTTTCAGAAACCTAAATACCAAATCCAGTGGAAAGTCATTGAAGGAATCCATGGCAACAACTACGTCTATATAGACCCGACCCAGCTTCCGTACGACCACCAGTGGGAGTTTCCACGGGACAGGCTGCGATTCGGTCAGTTTGGTATTTGTTTACCATCTCCGTCACTGGCGCCATCAGTCAGCGGTACTCTGTGTGACCCCTACTTCAATGTGTTTTATAGTGTACTGTACTTTCTGTGGGTTTTATGGAAGTATGGCATCACTCCAGACCTACAAAGCAAACTAACACATTATCCCAAAAGGGATGGTAATAGTTAACAAGTTCCCCATTTGATTTAGATCAAAGGTCATCATGGTGTGAGAGAAACTTTAGGCACGTTTCTCAGCTTTGTGTAAAAGAAGAGCTTTCAGTACAACAGATTTATATCAGTAGATTTTTTTTCTGCATCCGCAGGCAAAACTCTCGGCTCAGGAGCATTTGGGAAGGTGGTGGAAGCCACAGCATATGGAATGTCCAAGGCTGATACAGTGATGACCGTAGCAGTCAAAATGCTCAAACGTAAGTATAGTTGTGGAGATTAACGAATCCCGCAATTCTTTGTTAATACACAGGGAAGCTGCAGGTGTCAAAGGGTGTGCTATAACACCTCGTTCGGAAACACGGTATCACTCTGCAGTCACTCTGGTAAATAAAACTGTGCGAAAACTGACTCTTTCACTTGAGGGACATAACAGGTTCAGTTCCAAGAACCCAAGATCAATACTCCTCACAAAGATCAGGTTATATTACCGCTAAGACAAGACTAAGTGTTAGAGGACACAACCTACATACCCTTATGTCAGTAACGTAATATGTACTTTATGTTAAAAGGGTCAGGTTTCAGAAGCACAGTTAATAACATCTATGAAATAATATAGCACTTTTACATTGTTAGAAGTTTTTAGGTCACTTAAGAATAAATGAATTCATGAATAAACCAACAGTTTATTTTAGCGCTTAGAATGTAAGCTGCAGGTGTGGCTTTTGTCTGGCTGTTTTACAGTTTTCATATTCATCTGTCTGTCATTTGATGTTGTTCCGCAGCGAGCGCTCATGCCACTGAGAAAGAGGCTCTGATGTCAGAACTGAAGGTGCTCAGTTACCTCGGCAACCACATAAACATCGTCAACTTGCTGGGCGCCTGCACTGTTGGAGGTGAGAGAGAGAGAGAGAGAGAGAGAGAGAAAGAGACAGAGAGAAATAAAGAGAGAGAGAGAGAGAGAGAGAGAGAGAGAGAGAGAGAGAGAGAGAGAAAGAAAGAGACAGAGAGAAAGAAAGAGACAGAGAGAAATAAAGAGAGAGAGAGAGAGAGAGAGAGACACAGAGAGAGAGAGAAATAAAGAGAGAGAGAGAAAGAGAGAGAGTGAAAGAGAGAGAGAGAGAAAGAGACACAGAGAGAGAGATAAAGAGAGACAGAGAGAGAGATAAAGAGAGAGAGAGAGCAAGAGAGAGAGAGAAAGAGACAGAGAGAGAGAGAGAAAGAAAGAGACAGAGAGAGAGAAAGAGAGAGAGAGAGATAAAGGGAGAGAGAGACAGAGAGAGAGAGAGAGAAAGAGACACAGAGAGAGAGAGAGAGATAAAGAGAGAGAGAAAGAAAGAAAGAAAGAGACAGAGAGAGAGAAAGAGAGAGATAAAGAGAGACAGAGAGAGAGAAAGAGACAGAGAGAGCGAGAGAGAGAGAGAAAGAGAAATAGAGAGAGAGAGAGGAACTACTCTATTACTCCCACAAACTTTGCAGCAAAATATGTTACTGTAATTTACATTGTTAGTCTTTGTTATTTTATATACATTATGAATTTAATAATGAAAAGTAAGTTTCATTCTAAAAAACTCCCAAATTTTCTAATCAAATCTTTTGGCTATTTCACGTATTATTAGGTCACTAAAGCGGGTAAAACCGAATTGAATTAAATTGAATTTTGTTTGAAATGAACTGAATTAAGAGAAATAGGAGAATAAACGAATTCGGTAATGCAGTTAGCCAAAAATCTGATTGCCGTTTGCTTTTACCGAAGGTCCGACTTTGGTGATAACTGAGTACTGCTGTTTTGGCGACCTGTTGAATTTCCTGCGCAGAAAACGTGACTGTTTCTGCTGCTCCAGACTGGGAGATGACTCTTACTATAGAAATGTCTTGTTACATCCAGATTCAGGGTGAGACATGTTGATATATCTACAGTTCTATTGTATTTTGTTAATAATGTAAAAAGCCTGCTGACATACTGTGATTCTTACTTACAGTGAAAGCAGAAATGGCTATATGGCTATGAAGCCTATGGTTTTGGGAGTTCAGTCCACCGAGAAACGTTCACTACCTAAAGGTAAGTGAAGAGGACTCTTCTCTTCTCTTCTCTTCTCTTCTCTTCTCTTCTCTTCTCTTCTCTTCTCTTCTCTTCTCTTCTCTTCTCTTCTCTTCTCTTCAACCTAGAAAAGTAGCAGAGTGTGTGAGAGTTTTTTTCAGCATTTAATGCAACTTTTTTAACCTCTCGGATTAATTACGTTCGTTGTGTGTGTGTGTGTGTGTGTGTGTGTGTGTGTGTGAGAGAGAGAGAGAGAGAGAGAGAGAGGGAGGAGAGAATAGCATGTTGGAGAAGCACGGCTTACAAAGATGTGTGAGAGATTAACTTGTCGGTGTGCAGATGGTGTACATGGCAAGTGTTGAGGATTGCAGTTGTAGCGGTCAGTGATGTGGGTGGACACAAGAGCATTGTTTCTGTCTCCCACATAAACCGTGCAATTATGGTTTTCTGAATGACATTTTCAGAGCAAGAAAATTGATTCGGCATGGTACTGTATAGTAATAAAAAATGAACTCACCCTCACTTCAGTTGTGTTGTCTTATGTCTCTTCTTTTATTTATGATAAAATAATGGCTAAAATACCGTCTCAGTACGGACGACCGGTGTCCTCCATGAAGAAAATCTCCTGTGACTGGTAAATCATCTGCTGTCTTTCTGGAGAATGTTTTTTTATGGTTCTCAAATAAGGTGGACCAGAGCCCAGAAAGAGTGAGCCTCAAGCCCAGCCTGCAGCCCAGAAGATCACTGGAGCTAAACAAACCTCAGGGAGAACCAGACTCGGTTCACTACACTAGTGCACGGGGACAGGGAGACTTGGATATAGAGAATCAGCCCATGAAACACACTGTGATGTCAGCAATGCTGCTGATTGATTGGGGGAAGCAGTGGGACTGGTTGGAGATTTTAAGTTACAACACATCAATAAGTGGTATGGTAACTTCACTGTTTGCTCGCAATATTATTCCCTGTTCCTACTCAGAAGAGAAGATTATTGAGAAGGTTTTTGTTTTTTTCTTGCATGTATACTCCCCCTCCAGAGCAGTGATGAACTTTTAAGATAATTTATTCAGCATATTTGCTAACTGCAACATATTTTTGGTTGGGGATTTGAACAACACAGATCGGAACCAAGCAGAACCTCATGCAACCTCCTGTAAGCACATGTGGGAGATGATGGAGGCCCACTATAAGTGATATACTGTATGGAGGAATCTAAATAAAAAACAGAGACAGTGCACATGGGCCCACTTCATCAAAAACACACTTTCCCTGGTGAAACTGGATCAGACTTTTTTACGGAATGTTTTATTGTTTTCAGCATCTCCGGCCACAACATGGTGCAGTGTATCATCAGTAAAAAGAAACCTAGGCGTGCCTACAGACATTTTAGCTCTGTATTGCGTATAGAAGGCTTAATTTTACAGTCAATGGACAGAAAAGATTCATACAAGCTGTACAAACAGATTTAGGGGATCTCTTGTCAGAGCCCACTAAAGTTTAAAAGTAGACAGTCAGCTTTTACTTGTGAAGCAGTGAGCAGTCAGAGGCACAGATGGTGGAGGAGAGCTTTCTTAGGTACCTGCTGAAGTTCTCAGGACAAGGGAGCAGGGAAATGGACAGAGAGCTTCATAGAACTTCATGAGGTGCTCCAAATTGGGGAGAACAAACAGGCTCCAGGCATCGACGGTCTTCCTGTTGAGGTTTCAAAAAGCCTTCTGGGTAGCAATCGGGCAGGACGTGCTTGTCCTACAGGACAAGGTTTTGTTTTGAATGGACTGGACTTATTTTTACTGTGATTTTAGTGCAGGGCGGGTGAACTTTGAATAAGTGTTGGGGAAGCTGCTCTTCAGGGTCATGTGTTAAAGTCTGAGGGTAGACACCTCATGGTGAAGTGAACTGGGTTTTAAGGATAATATTATACTGTATAAACCACCATTAACATAAAAACTCGCTTATTTGTGTTTCTCTCAGGTGTCGGCTCTTACACTGACTGTGACGTGTTCAGTGAAATTCTGCAAGAGGACGGTTTGGCTTTGGACACTGAAGATCTGCTCAGTTTCTCTTACCAAGTAGCAAAGGGCATGGACTTCCTGGCATCTAAAAATGTAGGAACTCTTTTGTTCTGTTCTGTTCTTCTTGTCTCTTCTCTTCTCTTCTCTTCTTTTCTTTTCTTTTCTTTTCTCATCTCTTTTCTTCTTTTTTCTCCTACCTTCTCTTCTCTTTTCTCCTCTCCTCTTTTCTACTGTTCTCTTCTCTTCTATGTTATGGTTATACATTTACAGCATTTAGCAGACGCCCTTATCCAGAGTGACTTACATTTTATTTCATTTTTATACAACTGAGCAATTGAGGGTTAAGGGCCTTGCTCAGGGGCCCAGCAGTGGCAGCTTGGTGGACGTAGGAATCGGACTCACAACCTTCCGATTGGTAGCCCAACACCTTAACCACTATGTCCCTATGTCAGCTAGTACCTGCTGTCACGACCCCTGCGATAGTAGAAACACAATACTTTAGGTGCTCTTGTATGAATCTCGGGGATCACTATTCAGAATGTCCAGTCGTGGTTCAGTTTACCATTGATAACACTCACATGTCCACAAGCATGC
Source organism: Tachysurus vachellii (assembly GCF_030014155.1). NCBI lineage: Eukaryota > Metazoa > Chordata > Actinopteri > Siluriformes > Bagridae > Tachysurus > Tachysurus vachellii. The sequence goes on along the minus strand of NC_083462.1, from coordinate 31,442,890 downwards.
ATGCAAACCTTACATGAAAAACACCCAGACACACACGCACACACACACACACACACACACAGACACACACAGGTTGACTATCGGCCTATTCTTCAGTAAAGTCATTATGAAAACAACTGACTGAATGGTGTTTATTGAAATAAGAAATTGCACATTCAAATGGTCTTTGAGAATATTTTTAGGGCAAACAAATCAGCTATTGCTGCAGAACCTAAAACTTGTTTGATGATTGTATAAACCTTACGTTGTATAAACCTTATGATTGTATAAACCTCATAGAGCTCCAGGGTCTCAGCATGTTAAATGTTTTGACTTGGGCTCTTCAGAGAATTTGAAAAGAATTTTGGCTTCTCGGTGACTGCCCTTTGAGAACAGCCTGTTGTTTTTCCTGGAGAACTCTTTAAGGATGCATTTTTACTGAAGTACATGTGCCAGTTATATTTAAGAAGTTGAACAGGTTTAGTCTGGACACCCAGCCAGTGGAAGTATTCTGCTCCTACAGTTCATGTGCTCTCAGTACTGAGATATCTCATTCTTTAACTGCATTAAATGGACAATATTCAGTGTTCACAAGGTACATAGGTGGATATACAGAAAAAATTATTTATTTCAATCATCCCAGACATCCAAAAATAATTACTTGCATATAATTACTTGTTGTCTTAAAGCCTAAATAAACCTAAGTAAAAGAAATTACATAGTTACAATACAATGCAGTACAAAAGGAAGGGACAATTATAAAGTTTGTCACTAATAGGGTAATATACAAATGTGAAGCAGGCAGCATTCAAATAGGTGTCTAATACATAGACAATATATTACAGTATAATGAGGCTAATAGTCATAAATAGTCCCAGTTCTAATTTAGCAGTCTGGGATCCTCAGACCTTAATTGGCCGAATCCCTAAAAAATATGACTTTGATATGACAAAATATTGTAAATCCTACACTGAAATAAAATATTGTACATAGATGTTATCATTCTGAACTAGATTTGTAAAGTTTGTCGCGACAAACTTTGATGTTGGCTTTGACGATGCAAGTATTCGCAAAGGCCGGTGCTTTTTGGAGGCGAGTGGACATAAGGGTCAGTGTTACTTTTGGAAGCAAGTAGACAGAAAGCTAGGGTGCCAAAACATTTGGGGGTAAGTGGAGACGAGCATGTGACGTCATCTGAATACTCTTGAGGAAGTTCTCCTCATTGTGCTGAGTGTTTTGATGTGTCACATGTCCATGTTGTGCTAATTTTTAATTTTCACGTGACATCATCAAAATACACGTGAGGAAGTTCCCCTCATTGTTCTGAGTGTTTTGATATGTCACATGTCCATGTTGTAAAAAGTTTTTTGATTTTGCATATTTTGGGGGCGGGGCTGCGGCACAACCGAAAGGCCAGTCGGTACACCAATGTAAAAGTTTGTTCAGAGTATCACCCTAAAGGAGCTGGTCGAGTTTGGTGTAGATAGTTCAAAAGCTTGCTGAGTTATAAACCTCCAAAGTTTATAATGGGAGTCTATGGGGGAAAAGGCCACTTTGAGACCCGGTACCGGAAGTACCGGTACTCGGATCGCTTAGAAAAGTAATAGCAACAAACTTCAGACCAGGGTCTACAACATCTCCGAATTTGGTTCATGTGGCTCGAAAGCCCTAGGAGGAGTTACTCTTGATAAATTTTTGTCTAAGCTTAAATAGGAAAACAGAATGTTGGCTTCTACAAAGCTACATAATTAAATGCATAATTTTAACATCACTTCCTCATTATAAACATTTTAGCTCAAAGCACAGAAAGTTGTGTCAGTTGTTTTGTATCAATACATGCAAATCAGTTGTGCTTAACCATCATCTTACGTCGCTTAAGCTTAACCATTAGCCCAATTAAAAGTGGATAAACATCTCTGCAATCAAGCCAGAGGATTGGACAATTATTTGTGTAAGATCGCACACAAAGTCAAAATTCTTCCAAGTATTTCAGAAGCACTACTCAAACAGATGACATAGCAGCTGTGTGCTAATGAGAACACGGTCTGACATGTTGTTCATGCTATTTAAAACATCTTCTGGAATGTTTCCCAAATCTGTATTGATGTTCGCGTGTGTGTTTGTGTGTGTGTGTGTGTGTGTGTGTGTGTGTGTGTGTGTTCAGTGTATTCACAGAGACCTGGCAGCCAGAAACATCCTCCTCACACAAGGTAGAGTGGCCAAAATCTGCGACTTTGGACTTGCCCGTGACATCACTACCGACTCCAACTATGTGGTTAAGGGAAATGTACGTTGATCCTCAGAAACTAAATAAAATGATTATTCAGCTTTAACTAGTACTTACATGTCTGGTATTGAAAAAAAATAAATAAATAAAAGACTCACCATGAACGACCAAAGCAAGGAGTAAAAATCTTAAATAGACCAGAATGTTAACACTAAATTTTGAAAAGAATTCTCATGCTGTGGTTTGATGACTATCTGAGCTTGGTTTTGGGTATGTGTGTTATATATTACAGCATGCACAATTATATTCAAAAACTGAACCTAAAATACCACAGAACGGAGACTAGACATTTATTGGGAGTTAAAACCTTTACTTGTGAATAACCTAGGAAAATAACAACATTCTGTCGGCTCTGTCTCATGCAGGCGCGTCTGCCGGTGAAGTGGATGTCTCCTGAGAGTATCTTTGAGTGTGTGTATACGTTCGAAAGCGATGTCTGGTCTTATGGCATCTTGCTGTGGGAGATCTTCTCTCTTGGTAGGTTTTACAGTACATCAACTCATATGTGAATTAACACACAGGATTTTAAGAAAAATGCATTGTTAAAGATATCGAAATAGTAACAATATGCGTTCGAAATAAACACAGGCATAGTTGTCTAATTAACTCAGCCTGAGCAAACAGCAAATGTGTGCCTTTTCCTTTTGACTGGTGAGATTATCTGAACATAAATTACATCATTTGCACCAAGTATGTATTCATTGCAGGAGGATTTGAGGAGCTTTAGTTTGATAGTAATCTTAGGCTTTGACCTGTTGGTGCTAGCATTAGGATATATGATTGACAGAGACTACAAAGAACATCTGTCAGTGAAATGAAAGGATAGTACTGGTTGTTTTGAGGATACAAATTGTTTTGTACATCCATATTCATGGCTGAACATAAATCAGGAAGTGTTTTATCTACGATCGTGCAAAAGTAACACCAGGGTTTTGTTCGTTGTTTGTTGTTTTGTGGCCTGTCTCGATCTCTGTGGATCTTCACCTAATAAATATTTTTGAAAGTACTTGAAACTCCACTAAATGTCTGTAAGGTTAAGGGAACATCACAAAACAGCAGTAATCAGTCACATCATTAAATCTCATCGTCGCTGTCGGGCGGAAACCTCGTACGTCCAAATTTGGTCAATTTCATATTTTTTCACATATCGATGCTATTGGTCAGTCCCCACGTGGGTCTGTTATTTTTACAAGTTATTAACCAATCTAAAGTCTTGAAAATAGCTTGAGCGCAAATCTCATAACTCCATTGGACACTTCAACTGTCCACCTCTTCCTCACTCCGTGGGAGAGCTTCGCGGCATATTTCTCCTCAAGAAGAGTCGCAACGAATCAACACGTCTTCTGAGGTAAATGTCTTCAAAACACTGGGCTCAAAGAAAAAAAATCTTGACCCTCGCTAGTTCTGGTGCTCGTCTGAGGACAGGAATTTAGCGCAAGACGATCCACTGCAACGCGGACTAAACCCTGTGCACTGCAGATAAGGTACGGCGTTTTTTTAATTTCCTGAAAAATAACGGTTTTGGAGATACGAGGATTCCGCCCGACAGCGACGTCATGTTTAATGGCTTCTCAGCACTTTTCTGTCAATGTTTCAAAAGTTTCAAAAAGTTATAGCTGGAGTATTGGAATAGACCTTAACTATGAAGAATTGTTTGCTGTATTCAGGGAGCAGTCCTTATCCAGGTATACCTGTAGACTCCAAATTCTACAAGATGATCAAGGAAGGATACCGAATGGATTCACCTGAGTTTGCTCCATCTGAAATGTAAGTATACTGTATATATATTTATATACCTGGATGTGTGTTGAAGCATGGCATAGAGAAACAGACCTGCAAAAAAAAAGATGGAAAGGCAAGAAGGCAAGATAGTATGGGTTAAGTAAGGATTAAATCACAACTGTTGCAATGCCAGACTGTTAGGAGAAGCCTTTATTTGTCACTTCCTTCACAGGAAGCTGAGCTTGTTGGGTCAGAAAGCGTTCATGGCTTTGCTCAAGAGCCCAACAGAGGCAGATTGGCAAGTGCTGGGGCTTGAACCCACAACCTTCTAATCAGTAATTGTTGAGCCAATGTCTAGAATAATCCATCAATTTTTATGCTGCCTGATGGGAACTGTTTAAACCCTGAAGGTTATTATTATTTTCTTGTTATTTACACTGCTAAAGTAAAAATATAGCAAGTAAAAATATCTTATTTTTATAGTAAAAAAAAAAAATTCTTCGGTTTAAGATTATTACAGTACTTTATTAATCCCCAAATTGAAATTCGCATACAGATATATCTGTATTTTGGTATGGATTAAGTATTGATGTTAAATGAAGCTTTTATTTGTTACAGATACATTACAGCAAATTCTTGAAATTCTTTATTCACATATCTAGCTTGTTAGGAACGAACCATTCGTTAAAGCAGATATAAGATTATTACACCTATTTCTAGGCATATTTTACTATTTTTAAGCTTTACATTTCTCAACAAATTCTTTTGTTCATTTTTATGAATTTATAGAAAGAGGCCAAATTATCTAGAATAAAAAAAACTTTAAGCTTGAAATGTAATAAGATATTTAAGATAAGATAAGATAAGATAAGATCCTGAAGGTAATTCTTTAAGTATGCTTAGAAATAGGATTAATAATAAGTTATGTTTGGATTATGGTAACCTTATAATAAGAAATATGTAGAAGTTAAATAGTAAAATTTGACTAGATTTAAGACATTGTCACTTACTTAGCTGTACTTTTTTGCACCCCAATCTAAAGTGTTTTTATTCCCACACATATAATACAGTATGTGTCATGTATGTTTATAATATGTGCCTTTTTTTTTTTATGTTTTTAGGTATGAAATCATGCAGTCGTGTTGGGATGCAGACCCTTCCCGGAGACCCTCATTTGGCAAGATAGTAGAGAAGGTTGAACAACAAATCTCAGACAGCACCAAACATGTATGCCGTTTATTTATGTCCATACACACACACAGCCATCTTTAGTATTCTGTTCTGTTTTGTTAGCTTATCTAAAGCATATCTAATAACTTCCCTTCTGTAGATCTATCTGAACTTCAGCTCCAGGTTGCCTGTAGTCACGAGTATCCGCGAGGAGCCATTTTCTCACTCCTCACGCCGTAATTCAGGAAGCGGTCACAGCACTCCCAGTCTGCCTCTACTGTCCAGTGACGATGTTTTTTTGGAGGAAGCAGCTCCCAGGCAGCCACGAGCATAAAGATAAATGAATTAATTTTTTAAAAGAAAACTCATTAAAATGCTGTACGAAGACTGTAAACCTTTCAGACAAACCAAGGCTGAGAGAAACCCTGGAACAGTCACTATGGCAGAAAGACGTCACATCATCTTCCTACTCTCTTCCTATTACTGATATACACAGGGGATGATGTACAGAATACTCCCTCTCTTTTCTTATTGCTTCAGGATCATGTGACATGGGACAATAAGGATGGGCAAGTTTTAGGGAGAGCTTTACTTTATCCTGGTTGCTGATATTCCAGTATGGTCGCACATTACCTTCGTTTCTGCACAACAGGCCTAACCTGGTCCTTTGTGGTACGATTTTTAACTCTGCATGGGTACTGGAGAACAAAGTTGATCATATATCAGGCTTTATTTTCATGATCATAGCATATACACGTAAACATGCGTACATTTAAAACCTTTTCATATGTTTTTGTCATGACTGTCTGCACTTAAGGCGTAGAGGAGCACAAAAGTGTTACAAATGCTGAAAATACAAGTGTGTACGTTATTTTTTTTTCTTTTTTTTGCATGCCAACAATCCGCTCTCACTTACGGGATATACCAGGCTAATTCAGAGATCAAACGTGTGGGGCAAATACACACTAATTTGTGAGAAAGCTACATCTTAGTGCATCACATTTTAACACCAGAATAGATTCCCACTAGAGCTGGTTTTGAATTTTACATCCATTCAACCCACATCATGTTCATATATAAACAGAAACAGTACACCAGCCTTGCGCCCAACCAAATATACCAGGTTTGCTATTTTGCCAACCAATTTGACAATTGCATTGACAAAATATAGCGCTTTTGGTCAATACAAATGATCATAAAAGCACTTTGAATTCTGAAATATGATCAATCACTATTTTGGATGTAGATTCTCTTTCATTTTTAGCAGTTATACATATATATCCATTTTTGAAAGCACATTGATATTGTGTTTGGTCTAATAAGTTTAGGCAGCTTCAGGACAGTTTAATACAGATACACTGCCTCAGTATTATTCATTTGCTGACTGAGTTTAGTTTAAACACCATACTTATATTGCTTATATTCAAAGGAGAGCTTGAGGTGACGTGTGTGTCATTTTCTTCTGGTTTCTCTGGCTCATTTCTGTTTTTTTATGTAGTTATTAATCATAGATTTTCTTTCTGCTTTTCCTGTTGTGACAGTACTTTTTATTGGACTGTTAATTTTTATTTTCAGGGATCAATTTGCGTAGCATGTCAAAGCATTGAAGTGCAAACAACGAGCTTTCTGGGCTGAATAATATTTCAGCTTTTAAAGATCAGTATTACGGTTGGTTATGTGTACGCTTGTTATGTGAAGGATTTTGTCTAGTACTGTGTGAAACTTTGAAAAGCAAATTTAACAGTGTCCAACAGGCTTCCCGAATGCAAACCAGCAACGTTGTACAGCTTCAGAAAGACTTGATCTAAAAAAAAAAATAATAATAATAATAATTCAAAGCAATTCAAGCAATTTTAAAGCAATTCACTTTCTTCTATCATTTTTACGTAGACACGGTTTTAATCAGTGAATCTTTCACATCTCACATGTACTTTTGTCTGAGGTTTAGGTGAACTGCCTAGACTTAGGATCAGTTGAAGAGCTCAGTAGCATTTGAAACATTGCATACTTTGTGAGGAACAGAGAAACGTCTCAACAGACTTCAGTTTTAATTTTAAAATGTTGAGTAATATGTTTTTGTAGATATGTACATTTTTATTGAAGCTCGTTCGTATAAAGATATGTATATTATCCTTTCTGTTCACGTTACCTTTTTTTTTGTCATTACATTCAGTATATGGAAAACAAGTGTTGCGGAGAATATTCACTCAAGCTTAGGACATTTGAGTTATGGGTTAGAAGATGCATCAGAAACGTCATTCTTTTACGTCGTTCTCGGCAAACACCAACACTTTCTGTAAAAAGCAAAAAAACAAAAAACAAACAAACAAAACAAACAAACAAACAAAAAAACAACTGTTGTGCCTCACAGGAAACAATTATTTTCAAATTCTGCTCCTTTGCTGTTGAGAAAAGAGCCAATCGAAAGCTGCTGCTCTTCTGGGTGCCAATGGGTGCACGCTCTCCATAGGAACAGCCAATCGGCAAAATCTCAGTAGATCCGCTCTGAGGGAGAGCATTCTCATTTCTGCCAATTGGGAAAAGAGCAGCCGTGCATTAGAGACAGAGATGGAGAGTTCATTGGAATCCTAAGTCTATGAGCAACAGACTGAGTGATTCAGATCATGCCAGGTAGACCAAGTTGTAACATCAGTACTCAGGCACCCATCAGTAGCTGATTTCCCAGCTCTCTGTTCTTTGTGTCCAGCTGCTTCCTCCAGCGGAAGTGTCACATCCAGAGCACTTCAGTTTGGGGAGATCCCAGCCGCTCTCTATCCCACCTCCACCGCTTCCCTCTTACTCTCTTCCCACACTGCGACATTGTTCTGAGAGGCATCTGTCTGCACTTTGTATGAGTGTGTGTTTGTGTGTGTGTGCGCAGGCGTGTGTGTATGTGTGTTAACTGTAGCATAATGCAGGTCATTTTGCTGGTAAGACACCAGAGTACTGATGAGCTATCATTTCTACAGCTTGTCACATGTAATACACTGTATACCATAAACCGGCTTCCGGCTGCCAGGTCTGTGGACATGATACCACTCCTGTGCTTTTGCTTGCTCTATAGTAATATGTGTAAATGATGTAATGTCACTATTTTTAGGGCAATGTGGTACGATCATGTTAGTGCTGTAAACATTTAAGTGCAACTCTTTATTTGTGTGTGGTTTTCATACTGTTTAATATATATTTTGCATATCCATTGCATACATGTTACTCTACTAGTTCCACTCATTGACTGTGTATATGCAATAAGGTCCTTAAATAACTGGTGGCTTAATTGCACCCTAGCAAATGTGCAAATTTATTCACATTTGATACACCTAATATACAGTATATCAAACATCTAATCCACATCGTGACATGGTAATAACTATATGATAATGCATGGATAATCTAAGTAGGTCTGGTTTTTGGACATTTTTCTTTGTCCCTTGAAGAGAAGGTTTGTTCTGTTCATCGCATCGTTGTATATTTATTTTAAAGTTTTTATTTTGCAAACCACTGAAATGTTTTATTGTGTAAGACTTGTCATGTCTTATTATTATACACTGTAAATAAACCACTGAAACATGAATGATTTAGTATCGTATGGGCTTTTGTGGATTTTGTACAATGGTATAAGTAAGTAAACGACAGTCTAATTTTTTTGGGCTCAGTTATAATAAAAGTGGAAAAATTAAAACACATACTGTATAAAACAAGCAAAGTCATCTTTGACTCTCAACTTTTTTTTATTTTCCAATTTTCCTAAAAGAAGCAAAGAAGAAGGACTATCTAAGAAGGTCTTTATTGGTCACAAATACAAATATAAAACGTTTTTGGTTAATGGTATCCCAATTTTGTATCCTAGTGAACTAGTGTTAATGTATTCATGCAAAGAGACTTAAAGGACTTTTGTACATTGCTCTGTATAAGGCAGGGGTCACCAACCTTTTTAAGACTGAGGGCTACTTCAAGGGAACTGAGTAGTACGAAGGGCTACCTGTTTGATACAAACTTCCTCAATAGCAAAATTGCACAGATCACTTTTTAATAATAATAATAATAATAATAATAATAATAATAATAATAATAATAATAATAATAATAATAATAATATCTCTAAGGGAGCGCCCAGCCACCCAGAGATAGGGTGAGGAGCTCGGTCACTCGGGAGGAGCTCAGAGTAGAGCCACTGCTCCTCCACATCGAGAGGAGTCAGCTGAGGTGGCTCGGGCATCTGTTCCGGATGCCTCCTGGTGTTCCGGGCATGTCCAACCGGGAGGAGGCCCCGGGGAAGACCTAGGACACGCTGGAGGGACTATGTCTCTCGGCTGGCCTGGGAACGCCTCGGTATTCCCCCGGAGGAGCTGGAGGAAGTGTCTGGGGAGAGGGAAGTCTGGGTGTCCCTGCTCAGACTGCTGCCCCCGCGACCCGGCCCCGGATAAGCGGTAGAAGATGGATGGATGGATGGATGGATGGATAATAATAATAATAATAATAATAATAATAATAATAATAATAATAGGGTGAAGAGACTGTTCACATGTCAATGTTAATTATTCCCCACAATTATTAACAATGATTTATACAACAATGACGGTAGGAATATTTAAACATGCAACATTTATTTATGTTTATCTGTTCCAACATTTGAAAGTCAGGAAGTAATGTCGAGGAAATCATTAATCAAGTCACAAGTTATCTAGTCTTTTTTTTAACAATTTTTCACATTTCTGTGCACCATTTTTAGTTTAATGTTATGGTGTTTTCAATGAACACATGTTATCTCTCTCTTTGTCTGTAAATGTTTGTTAGTGGGAAGCCTGGCACTGCATTCTGCTCACCATTGTACCATTGAAAAATTTTTTTTAGACTGAACTATATTTTGACCAGTGCTATTTTTAGAACATGCCTCGCGGGCGCCTTAAGTGCTCCTTGCGGGTGACCAGGTGCCCGCGGGCACCGCGTTGGTGACCCCTGGTATAAGGGCATCTGGCAAATGCTGTAAAGGTAAATGGAAATGGAAATATGGCCAGAAATCACTTTGACCATCATACCCATATGTAATTGTTGAACATCCCATTTCAGATGTAGTCCCCATTCACTTTTCTGTGAAGTTGTTCCACTAGATGTTGGAGTGTGTCTGTGGGGATCAGTGATCAGCTACAAGAGTATTAGTGAGATTAGGGTGAGGAGGTCTGGGGTGCAGTCTGTGTTCCAGTTCATCCCAAAAGTGTTCAGTAGGGTTGAGTCAGAGTCAAGTTTCAGTGCAGGTACACTCGAGTTCTTCCACTCTAACCTTAACACCCCATGTCTTCATGGATCTCACTTTGTACGCAGGGCATTTTCATACTGGAACAGCAAAGGAAAACTATAATTCTACAGCATAATTTCTATACAACTTTGTGACAACAGTTTGGGGAAAAACAAAATATTGGTGCGCATTCGGCATTATAGTGTACATTTAAATTGACTGGGTCAGAATTTAGGTTCATTTATATGATACTCATGGACCAGTGCTCAACAATTGTAGCATGTTGCTAATTTAATGCTCAATGTTCTGAAAAGAAGCCTTTATCAGTTAGGCACCACGGCCCTAGAATAAGAAGTATAACAAGAGGCACCATTCAGTTTATCCACAGATGCATAGGATTTGCCTAGACCACAACTTGAGAAGGAAAGGACAAGTGGATGACATTCTCTTGGCAAACTCTCTCTGCCCACAAGCTATTTCAGCCTTTCTAATTGGCAGTTTAAAGTCTAACACCTGTAAGTCCATATGCTCATGAGGAACTGACTTACTTTGGGCAACTGGAAAGATGTCAACAAATTACTGATGTGCTCAGGCCACTAGGAGGGGTAATGTTTACCTATGTTTCCAGGGTGTATCCTGCCTTGATGCCCGATGACGCCTGAGATAGGCACAGGCTCCCCGTGACCCGAGGTAGTTCGGATAAGCGGTAGAAAATGAGTGAGTGAGAGTGAGAGGTACTGTACCACCTCTGGTGCTTACAAGGGTCACTGAACATATCCATGTAGATGATAGTACAGTGGCTGTGCTATCCTTGCCACAGGATATAAATGATCGATTCCCTGACACGAACTAGTGTCTTCCTGCCTTGTTCCTCAAACAGGGTCTCAATCCATTACAACCCTGGCATGACATTAAACAATATAACAACTTTTTTTCCAGCGCTAAACATAAACTCATGCCCATGCATGTTTTGTATTTATAAAGTTCAAACATGTTATTACTGTATATGTTCACCTAAAAACCCACCGAGTGTTCTCCACTTCATCAAAACATTCCTTTAGAATGTCACCCCAAATGTAATTAACATTACGTACAGTTTTATCGATATGACTGCCCATTTATGACATTGTTTTAA
>NC_083462.1:31378861-31421361 GCF_030014155.1 Tachysurus vachellii | reverse complement strand
TAGGGTTGCTAGATACCTTGACCGTGTTAAAAGAATGTCTTCAGTGAAATTGAGGAATTGAGGAAAAATATGAAGAAAAGAGTATCCCATAAACAATGGAGGTGCCATGCATGCAGTTATTTAAATGAATGTTTTCGAGAGCTGCTTGCCTCCAGACAAAGCACTAATGGTGAACCTTTATCACTGCTCTCTGTCTTATAACACTGTGTCTACACTGTGTCCCTTATTCACCTGGTAGTCAGACTGAATCATGCATCAGATGACTGGAGTCAGAGGAGCATTTGCGTCAGACGCCATGATCCTTTGAATACATATTTAACACAATCAGAAAGCATTTTTACACGTTTTTTGATCAGGTTTGGGAATTTGCATGTTCTCCCAGTGCCTCGGGGGTTTCCTCCGGGTACTCCGGTTTCCTCCCCCGGTCCAAAGACATGCATGGTAGGTTGATTGGCATCTCTGGAAAATTGTCCGTAGTGTGTGATTGCGTGAGTGAATGAGAGTGGGTGTGTGTGCCCTGCGATGGGTTGGCACTCCGTCCAGGGTGTATCCTGCCTTGATGCCCGATGACGCCTGAGATAGGCACAGGCTCCGTGCCTCCGATAACCACCGTGACCCGAGGTAGTTCGGATAAGCGGTAGAAAATGAGTGAGTGAGTGAGTGAGTGATCAGCTTTGTTCACACCTTTACAAAAAAAAACATGTGACCACAGTTTAAGTTTAAATCTATTTCACTTGTTTATTGTCATGGGAGGATTAAGCATAAATTCTACTTTTTGTGTGTGTGTGTGTGTGTGTGTGTGTGTGTGTGTGTGTGTGTGTGTGTGTGTGTGTGTGTGTGTGTGATATCATCCCATATGTCAAAATAATAATAATCAGGGTCTCTGGGCCCCTGGACTGTTGTACACCAAATATTGAAGAATACAAGAGTTTAAAGGCTCATGTTACATCAAATTATAAAAGAGACAAAAATCTTTGCGAAAGTGTGACTAATGATGAGAGTGACTGTTTTCCTGAGCGTGCCTGGATCTGAAAATGCTCTTCAGTGAAAACATCATCCACACGATCAGATGTCACATGGATACATCAAAATGTAATTAGTGTGTTTCACAAGATCTTCAAACCACAGTCCAGGGGGAAAAAATGGCTGTAAAATTGTTCAAAAGAAAAACCAAGAGAAGATGACAGATGAAAAAAAGAAACTTGACAGGAACCAGACTAAAGGAACCCAATTCTTTTCTAGTATTTACTGTAGAAGGGAAACATAAACAGTACTAAAAAATCACAACAGAGTTTCTTAGAAGTTTCTTAGCCACTTTTAGCATCATTGCTCAGTCTGTCAGTCTTCTTCTGAAGGTGAGCATCAGTTGAAATGAAAACACCAAAATCACCAGTGAAGTCTAAGATCTTCTAAAATGTCTATAGAGACACCAGACTTGTGTTGGATATGTCTGGTTTTATCTTTTCCATTCCGTTCTAGCAATGATCAAGACTGCTAGACATAATACTTCACTGTTGCTCACTTGACTTCTCTGGAAAATTTCTTAAAAGATTACCATCAATGCTGGTTATTTTTAGTCAGCTTTGGTATTGCACTTAAATAGAAGCAGTCTTTGTCCAGGTTTCTATCATACTGTACGTTACAGCACATGGCATAAGTATCCCAGATTGTTAGGGAACTGGGGTCAGAACAGAGAGGATTAAGGGTTGTTAAGTGTGATCTCATTTACATCCTATCATTTGAAAGCTCTGTTTATAAATATGAGGTGGATTATTATACAAGGGTATGCAAATGATGTTCTTAGTGGTATTGAGTTCACTAAAGAGCTTGGCTTTCAAACAAGAGGTTCATCAAAAACACAAGAATGTCTGCTCTAGTTGAGTTGATGAACCACTCTTTGTAAACCTAGATCTTGCCATTTGAGTGGCTGTGTGTACTGCTGTACAATTTGTAATTTGGTTTTATGCAATTGTGTGCAGTAGGTATAAATTCTATATAAAGTTTTATAAAGGTGACAGGTTTCTGTGATGTAAATGAGAACAATATAAATCGTCTTTAATGTGATTTTACGACCGACTAAATTGAAGTGAAAAATAAAAGAATGAACCATAAATCATAATCACAATTGCATCTTATATAGAATAGAAATTATTGTATAACTGTCATGTACGGGGGGGGCACGGTGGCTTAGTGGTTAGCACGTTCGCCTCACACCTCCAGGGTTGGGGGTTCGATTCCCGCCTCCACCTTGTGTGTGTGGAGTTTGCATGTTCTCCCCGTGCCTCGGGGGTTTCCTCCGGGTACTCCGGTTTCCTCCCCCGGTCCAAAGACATGCATGGTAGGTTGATTGGCATCTCTGGAAAATTGTCCCTAGTGTGTGATTGTGTGAGTGAATGAGTGTGTGTGTGTGTGCCCTGTGATGGGTTGGCACTCCGTCCAGGGTGTATCCTGCCTTGATGCCCGATGACGCCTGAGATAGGCACAGGCTCCCCGTGACCCGAGGTAGTTCGGATAAGCGGTAGAAGATGAATGAATGAATGTCATGTACAGGATCTCATTGTAGGAAGGTATCGATCAGGAGAGTTGTACTAAAGAATCTTCAAAATATTAAAAATACCATGAAACACTGTGAACAGCATCATCAATTGGGGAAAATGGGTCACTAAAGTGAGCAAGATGAGGACATCTTCTCAGGAAAGGTGCAGAAACTTCACATATAAGGGGTAGGGTGACAAAATTGAAGCCCTCACTCATGAAAGAATAAAATCCAGCACACTAAAGTCTGAACTCATGTGCCAGTGTGTTTGATAAGTCCAAGGTCAAGACAGTTTATCACCCACATACCTACAGTATGATGAAGCATCGTGGTGGCAGCATCTGCTATGGGTATGGTATCTTTTCAGATGGGTCTTAGATAGGATAGAAGCCTAGACAGCAGAAGATGAATAAAACATTTCTAAATAATTTTCCAGCATGATACCAATAAAAGTCAACAAAAGAAAAGCTTCAGATGAAAATCCACATTTAGGAATGGCTGAGTCAGAGCCCAGATCTAAATCCATCTCAAAAACCTGCGGAATGGCATAAAGAAAATTGTCTACTCACACTCACACTCTGACAGATATGGAGTATATTTGCAAGGACTCTTATCCAAAAAGACTGAGTCCTGTATTACAACCATAAAGCTATTTAAGAAATTATTAGTTTTAAGAGGAGTGCAAACTTATGCAATCATGTTATTGTAGGTTTTTCTTTTTTTCCCCCATAAAATGTCGTATTTGTTATTCCTGTTATTATGTAGCTTTGTAGAAGCCAACATTCTGTTTTCCTATTTAAGCTTAGACAAAAATTTATCAAGAGTAACTCCTCCTAGGGCTTTCGAGCCACATGCACCAAATTCGCATATGTTGTAGACGCTGGTCTGAAGTTTGTTGCTATTACATTTATAAGCGATCCGAGTACCGGTACTTCAGGTACCGGGTCTCAAAGTGGCCTTTTTTCCCATAGACTCCCATTATAAACTTTGGAGGTTTATAACTCACCAAGCTTTTGAACTATCTACACCAAACTCGACCAGCTCCTTTAGGGTGATACTCTGAACAAAGGTTTAAATTGGTGTATCGACTGGCCTTCCGGTTGTGCCGCAGCCCCGCCCCCAAAATATGCAAAATCAAAAAACTTTTTACAACATGGACATGTGACATATCAAAACACTCAGAACAGTGAGGGGAACTTCCTCACGTGTATTCTGATGACGTCACATGATGTCACGTGAAAATAAAAAATTTTGCACAACATGGGCATGTGACTTATCAAAACACTCAGCACAATGAGGGGAACTGCCTCGCGGGTATTCTGATGACGTCACGTGATGTCACGTGAAAATCAAAAATTAGCACAACATGAACATGTGACATATCAAAACACTCAGCCCAATGAGGGGAACTTCCTCAGGAGTCTTTGGATGACGTCACATGCTCGTCTCCACTTGCCTCCAAATGTTTTGGCACCCTATCTTTCTGTCCACTTGCCTCCAAAAGTAACACTGACCCTTATGTCTACTCGCCTCCAAAAAGCACCGGCCTTCGCGAATACTTACCTCGTCAAAGCCAACATCAAAGTTTGTCGCGACGAACTTTACAAATCTAGTTAACAATTATTATTGTTAACGGTGTAATAAGAAAAAAACACGTGAGGTATCAAACAAATCATAATGTTTAAGAGATGCAATGAGCTACATTTATCTTGGCTGAAAACCCAAGTTCTTCTAAACATTGTATTGCAATTTGTACATTAAAACAATGTACATGGTTTACACATATGGTTCATGAGTTCATCCAGAGAATACTTGATGAAAACAGTTACCATTTGGTAAAAGAACCTTGCCAAAGAGTCTGCCTTCCATCTGTCCAAAAGGAAGGGGAAGGAATGTGATAAAGAGCCATAATAGTCAGCTTTGATTAACTTGTAGCACTTCTTATAACAGAGCACTCCTACTGGTATTTCTCAGTTCATGGACATTGCATCCAGAAAGAGTTCATCACCAAACAACACATGCAAATAATATTCATTTCACTATATGAATATATATTCTTCTTCTTCTTCTTCTTCTTCTTCTTCTTCTTCTACTTCTTCTTCTTCTTCTTCTTCTTCTTCTTCTTCTTCTTCTACTTCTTCTTCTCCTTCTTCAGGATAACAAACCACATATACATATACTGTACATCTGAATATTCTGACGTATTTACATATCCCATTGGGGAAAACCTGTATTATTTGTCACCAGGTAATAAATTTTGTCATGAGTTGCAATGCATTAAAAATGTTGCTAGAAATTAAGAAAAATCAAATACACCATTAATACTCAGTGTCAGATCTTCCTCGTGCTCAAACTATTGTTGACTACATGAACAAACAATGTTGCCTGGATGTAATCGGACACTTCCTCTTGTCCTCATCCTGCTATTTGTATCGCACTTCATGAACAACATTCATATCCAATATTGTCAATATTGTAACTTATTGTAAATAAGTTTGATGTTTTTTTTTTAATATTGTGTCTGTGTTTGCAAAAAAAGATGTTTGAGAAAAGCTGGAATTGTGCTTGTATGTTTTTGTAGACTTGATCTTGAGATTTGCTATAAGATTATTAGATTTTGGTGATTGTGTTACATCTGTACTCTGAAATGCTGTCAAAGCTTAATAAAAATTGTTTCCTATTTTATAAAAAATCTGTTTCCAATTTTATATTTTTAAGTTCATTTAATGTTGCACCTTTTCTCTCTCTGTATTGGGCGATTGTTTGGTACTTTTGAACTGGAAAACTACATGAATACTTTGTTTGTTTATGTGAAAAGAGATTTACAAGGTGAGTCATGGATTAGAAGACTGGCAGATGTTCTTACAATTGTGTGTAGAACTTTGCACTACGAGTGAGCTTAAAACCCACTGGGCCAGTAGAATTCTCTGAATAGCAGTCTTATTGGTTTGGGGATTATTACAGAGATCAGTTTTTCGATAGATTTGTGAGTGGAAAATTTGTGAGGGGTAAAAACAAGTGGAAAAGTGGAAATGGTATGTTGGAATACGGCCACTTTGAACATGATCTGACTGAGAAAGAGCCAGAAATCTTCGGCTGAGACGTTTTTGTGAGGTGTTAGCTTAACATAATAATGCTGGTGCAGTCATGAGAATGTCTAAAGCACTCTTAATGCTTGCACTGGAGTGTGCATGCAGCCTACAGCCAGATGGATGGGTCACCATGTGATTATAGGCTGTTATTGTCCTATTGCTATTGCAATAGTGCTATTGGAACCTCAGGCTGAAAATATTTAACGGTGGTAAGAACTTTTAGTGTGTGTATGTGTGTGTGGGCACTGTGGTTAATGTGGTGTTAGTCTTGCTTTCAGCATAAGTACATTGTTGGGTAAGTAAAAAAGGAAAGGAAAGGAATTTGAGCCGTAACATTTGCACTACTATATTGTAAGATCATTCATGCAGTATGTGACTTTAAATCCCTGCTGTCAAATCAATGATCCAGAGATTATTGATGAGGTGACTCGTGTCAGAAAACATGCTGTACTAACAACAACCCAGTCACAGCTGTGGCACACTGGGTGGATCATTTTGCATTTTTCTGACAGAGGCTGATGATAGTCTACTATATTGGGTTTATCTGTTTATTATATCTCTATGAGACACAAATGACCCATGAAGAAGACAATCCTGATGATGAACTATTCTCCTGGACACATATTTGAAACTGAATAAAGTTAAAGGACCAGACAGGCATAATAAAAAGTATGAAGCAACATCATTCCATGTATGAAGATTTATTTTGAATGCAACCAAGAAGCCAAAGATAATTCTGGAGGAGTTTTATAAGTCCAAAACTCACATTTCAAAGGATAACCATAAACCAGACACTCCACAAATTTTGGGACTTTCTGAAGAGAAGTGATAAGCAAGTTTTATGAAATGGGGTAGATAGTGTGAAATTCCAGATCTAAGACTGAGATTCACCTTCCAACAAGGCAACAACCCTTAGATACACCTGAGTGGTTCAAACCAAGATCCTGAGTGTCTAACAATGACACTGTCAAACCCAGACCTTAATCCAAAGGGCAGGGGCGGTTCTAGAGGCGGGGCCACAGGGGCCCTGGCCCCTGCTGTAATCTGATTGCCCCCTGATTGGCCCCCGTTCCATCAATCGTCGACGAGAAGAGCAATTGGATAATTTTTCACAACGATCACAGATGCAATTCCACCCCCAAACAATTGGCGGCACTCGAGCGTTTGAAAAAGGAATGACTGCTGAAATGTATCTGCACCGTACTGAATAAATTATTTTGTGTGCTTGAATGTACCCAATACTTGGCCCCTGAAAGTAACATGTGGCCCCTTAATGGCCCCTGTTACAGAAAAATCCTAGAACCGCCACTTCCAAAGGGCATTCTGTGGTGAAACTTGAGATTTTGTTGTTCACCGATGGTCTCCAAAGACTAATGGGCATAAATGTCAATGATACTTTTCCCAGAAGCTTGGCCAAAAGTCAAATCACAGCCAAAAGTAGGTATAACAAGTACTGACGCAGTAAATTAATACTTTCTGCTTTTTTATTTTGAATTAATTTTATTTACGTTCATACAAAAACTATATTTTGTACAATCACTTGTTAGGCATACAGTACTGTGTAAATAAGTACTTGGGGTATAAATTAATATCAGTTCTATTTAACACATCAAAATATAGAAAATGTCAAGGTAATGCAAGGCAAACATATGTGTGTTATACAGTACATAGGGGAGCAAAGGACCCGGTTAGGGTACAACCACTTCCTACATTCTGCCAGCTGTTGAGGAAGTGTTAGAGTGTGTCCTTGTGTATGTGTGTTAGTGTGTGAATTTGTGGTATGTGTGGATGGTGGATAGTGTGTACGTGTTGCAGGGGCAACGCAAGGTCAGTTCAGACTGGCATCTCTCTCTCTTTCTCTCTCTCTCTCTCTCTCTCTCTCTCTCTCTCTCTCTCTCTCTCTCTTTCACACACACACTGCATCTCTCTCCGTCTTCTTGGTGATGGAATGATGTGTAAACCACAGAGCAAAGGTACTGAGGATAGAAGGATGAGAGAGAGGAGTGGGGAAACTGGTGCTCCGTTTATCTAGATGTACTCAACTTCCTTTGGCACTACCACAGGGGTTTTGCAAGAACAGAAACACACACACACTTATAAATGTGTATAGATTTACACACACACACACACACACACACACACACACACCACACACACACACACACACATTGTAACAGTGTGGATCCTGTGAATAAATTTGACATCCAAGAAATGGCTGTTATATGTTACTTAAGACCTGCTGAGGTTTAACAGAACAAAGGCATGAAACCTAAAAATATTGGAATCAAGACTAAGCCCTTGTCTTCTTTTCTTAGCATACTTTAGGTCAGGATGTTAAGTCTTAAGTGTTAAATGTTAAAAGTCTTAAATGTTAAGTCTTTTTGGACCACAGAAGGCAACTTGGTTGTATGGCCTTTGTAAATAATTTTGCAAACTGTGTTGATTTTAGAGGGATGCCTCTTCTATCTTAGATTCGTCATCAAGATTGCCTTCTCTATGGGGCATTTGTGTCTCATAAAGACATAATAAAGCAACAGATAAACCCAATATAGTAGACTATCAACAGCCTCTGTCAGAAAAATGCAAAATGATCCACCCAGTGTGCCTCAGCTGTGACTGGGATGTTGTCAGTACAGCATGTTTTCTTACACGAGTCACCTCATCAATAATCTCTGGGTCATTGATTTGGCAATAGGGCTTTGTAGTCACATACTGAACGAATGATCTACAATATAGTAATGCAAATGTTACGGCTCAAATAAGGGACTATATAAATAAATGTTCTTATGTCTTTATTTGTAATAAACATGTACATGATACTGGGTATCACGTACTGTACAACACAGTTATTGTCTATGCTACAAATTCTCTGTACTACTTTAACGACAAAACCACATATAACAGCAAACAGAACTTTTTCTTCGTCAACAAAACTTCTAAATTTAACATAAAAATTTTCTACATAAAAACAAAACACAAGTTTTGATAAGCTTATGCAACATTTATTTCCATCCAGAGTTGCATTCATTGCTTTCTAAGCGCATGTTGAGAGAGTCGGATTGCTGCCTAAGAAGCGGGGTTAATGGATGAGGTTACTTATTTCCTTAGTTAAATCCAGGTGGTGACTTTTTTTTGGCCAGCCAGTGTAATATACCATGATTTAGAGCAAAAAAAAAAAAGAGCTGAATATCTCAATAGTGTGGATACAATTCTGAGTCATAAATAAAGGTTTAGTTGTTTTCTGAACATTTAAGATGATATAAGCTGATGGATGTGAGTTAAATATGTCATGAAAAGATCAAACAGCTCTGCGCTTTACATAGAAATGTGTAAGCATAAATCTTTAAAATACTGGGCTCTCCAGTGGAGGAAACAAAGAATGACACTAAACCTGAACTCAAAACGCATTCCTTTGTGAGCCCTTGAGCCTGCCCATGCATCTTTAATGAAAGGGACAGACAATCGTTGTGAGGCTGGAACGTTCCTCGGCCAAACTCGTGTCCATTATATTGAGCCTCTGATGCTGACCTTATTAGAAGCCGTTCATGCTTTTGTTTTGAATGGTTAATAATTGATATGTGCAGTGCGAAGAGGCTATACATAATGAAAAAGGGTCATTAGGTTATGGGGTGTATGGGGGTGAAGAAAAATGTGTTGAACAGATTATAAGCAGGTAAAATATGGGTAATAATATGTGTTTTTGCCTTGCCTTCTGTATTTGCAGCTGTAGTATGAGTACAGGTTTCTCTTCATGGATACCTCTCTCCAAGTCAAGGTCGATATGATTATTATTGTGTTTTATAATTTCAGCCTTTTAATCAGTCCATCAGCAAACCTCAGGTCATTTTGTGGTCAGATGCATGTGTGTATATTATCTGTATGGTGTAACTCCACCACTACTAAAACACTGATGTGTAGAAATTTTACTTAACAACAAAAATATCTGAAACGTAATTACAGTATATTAAAATCACAGATAAAATCATTAATACAAAGGTTTGCATGTAAATCGGACACGTTTTATATATGTTTTTATCTGTGATCTTTCTGCGATGTTGTAATTGGCTGTATTAATGAATTTATTATTATTATTTTTTTTTTTGCATGAATTTTTTTCTGTTAGATAGCATCTCTACATTCATGCAGATTTCCATAACAGTACAGTTTTAATTGCACAAAAAAAAAGTTATGGGCCAATGCAAATAACAGTTGCCAATAACAGCAAATATAAGCAGCTGCCAAAGAGAACAAAACATAGTTTTCCGAATGCATGTAACTTAATATACTTTTTTCTTTGTGGTTGAGCCGGTAAAGCAATACACACATAGGCCTACCATGGAAACACACCACATACATAAGACACTACTATAGTTTACTATAGGATCTCTGAAAATAATAAAGCTAGTGTTCAGTTATTTACTGTAGATCCTCCATAAATCATGTCCCTTCTTCACCTTTCCTTCATTTTGCCCATCATCACTCCTTCTGGAGCCAAGAAAACAGGCATGAGATAATCATCAGTCATATCACAAGAATGTAAGCAGGAATTGGGCATGTCTGAAGTACAATGTGGCCATGACTTTGTTATCTTACTGTGAATGATCAATAGAGATGGGTTAGAATACTGTATGTGTTTTGCCTTGCCTTCTGTATTTGCAGCTGTAGTATGAGTACAGGTTTCTCTTCATGGATACCTCTCTACAAGTCAAGGTTGATATGTTTATTATTGTGTTTTATAATTTCAGCCTTTTAATCAGTCCATCAGCAAACCTCAGGTCAAATCTTATGGGTTTTTGTTCCAGTGTACACACTCTACAAATACTGTAACCACATGGTGCACGGTGTTCGTTCCAAACAACTGAAAATCGCAACAATCAATCACATGCAGATTAATAGCATAATTTTAGCACTGAATAGGATTTGGCCATAAAGTATTAGTATAGATCGACAACCTGATCATTTCTTTATATTGCCATTCAATTTTTAAAAAAACTACAACCAGGTCCTATACAGAATTTGATACCATCAGTCTAAATACTCCGCTGGGAAGAAATATGGCAAGAAACGAGGTCTTTAAACCCTGACCTGAGAGGTCTTTTAACATTGAATGAAGAATGTATGAAGCAGTGCAGGTTGTGATACTGTATGTGCTTTGTCCATTTTTGGCTTTGTAGGCAAGCAGCAGTCTTTTAAATCTGACAAGTAGAGTTACTGAAAGCCAATGGAGGAAGCAAAGCAAGGTGGTGTGTGGGAGAAATTAGCAAGAGTGGAAATAAATCTTGGAGCTGCATTTTGGATCAAATGCAGTGGTCAAATGGTGCTAAGAGTTTGACCTGCAAGGTGTTCAGTCTGCAATCAGGTCCTGTACAGAATTCAGTGGTGCTGACATCTGTAGACAGAAATGCATTTGAAATCATTTTTCCACTTACATTTACAGCATTTCAGCCTTATCCAGGAAGACTTTCAGAAGTGTTTGGAAGTCACTATCAATAAATGCAGTGAACGGAACAAGCACCTAAGTGGCCTGTGTGAAAGGAACAAATCCTTGTTGACTGTTCTTCTCAAAAACTGAGGATAAAAAAGAAACATCTACATTTTCCAAAGCCTTAAACCATCTAAACAATGAGTTCTGTCCCCTGTTGTACACATACTGCATTGAGTGTATTGTCCAGAATATATTTTTCCGGTACACAAGACCAGTGCATTTGATTTCTCTATTGAGTTCTCTATTACTATTATTCTCTATTGACCCTGATGATGTACAATGATCAACCAGGTGACCAGGTGACTTGAGCTGAGCTCCATTATTGGCTAATTCAGCTCAGCTCAAGTCACCTGGTTGTGGGCTGAAAGATAACTAAGTTTGAATAACAAGACCTGGAATTGTGGTGCTATTGTTACATCCCTTGTAACAGGATGAATAGAACAGTGGTAGTGTTGAAGTGTAAAAAACAGTGTTCCTCATAGCATGGCTTAAGTATTTTCTAAGGAGTCTCGCAAAGGTTTGGTTTAGGTGTTTAGCCTTGAAAGTGGAATGTGGAAAGTCCTGAGGAAAGTCTGACAGTGATTTATTATTGCTGATAAATTTCCCTACATATCCTCGAGGTGAACTGTTATCCATGATCTGTTGCAACATACTCAGGTAGACCATAAAGGCATGATAACTTAAAAAAATCACTATTGGCAGCTTAGGAAGATGACAGGATTTAGAAAAATGATCAGTGATCAATTGTGAGCTTATGTCTTGAGAAAGCATTCGACCTATGGGTTGTTGTTCATGATTCAACACAGACATACTGTAGAAGGCTCTGAAAAACTCTTGAGTCATTGATGGCCACCATAATTGTTCTCCACCACTTGTTTTCCATGAATTCCTATCTGATAATATCACTGCTACACAACTTTCTTCCTAAAAAAAAGAATGGGAGAATGGTTTTCGGAAGACACTAAAGAGACTTTTTTGGAGACACGTCCTACATCCTGCCTGTCCAACTCTTCTTTTCTTAACGGGGCTCTATAATTGAGGGTAAAATGAAATTGAGTGAAGTATAGGGTATAAACTCTCAACCTATATTTTCAGGATTTCTAAAGTCTGTAAAGCTCGTAAACATGAGATTAGCTTTGTCTCATCAAGCTGATATCAAGTGCAGCTTTAATGGCTTGTTTATTCAGCAGTTCTCCCACACCATAGCTACTATGACTTAAATCTTGAGCCAAATGCACAAGGGTGCAATTTCAAGGGAGTTCCTTTGTGTTGAATGAGCATACTCAGAGGCATCCAACTCCACACTTAAAGTCAAGGAATATTCTGGTTGATATGAGAGCACCCATGAAATGTTCCTTCAACTTTTAAAAACACGAGTGTTGTCTTCAATCTTCTTGCATATCTTTATCTTTAGGAGGTACTGTAGGTCAGGAGAGTGGACAACAGCCTGAATTTTATGGTGAATTGTATATAGAAATCTTCAAAACCTAGAAATGCTTTCACTTTGGTTTTGTCTATCTACACTCCCTGCTAAGATCCTAGGAAATTGCCTGAGGGACAAGGAAATTCACTCTCACTCACTCACTCATTTTCTACCGCTTATCCGAACTACCTCGGGTCACGGGGAGCCTGTGGCTATCTCAGGCGTCATCGGGCATCGAGGCAGGATACACCCTGGACGGAGTGCCAACCCATCGCAGGGCACACACACACACTCACACAAGGAAATTCACATTTTTTTATTTTGACAATCAAAGTAGAGCAGTTCTAGCCCTTCACTTGAATGGTCTTAATCTTAGGGACTATTCTCTGCTTGAGAAGGCTGGGGATCAATGGGTCAATCCCAGGTGTCCATAAGGAGGCAGTTCAGGTAAGGTAACATACAGAAATTGCTATCTTGGATTCCTGGATTTTCAATCTGATTTGTGTTACTGTAGCAAGAAAGTTACAGCAGTGTAAACTCCATTATATAGGCATACCTTCCTTGAAGGAGATAGGTGTTGAGACACCTAGTCGTAGGTGTTGAGCCAGGGTAAGCCCAGAAGGACGACATTCCAGGGGTATTTTTTGGCTATAAATGTTCATCACTTATATCACATTTGGTGTACATGGTTTCCATTCCCTTAGTCGGAGTTGGAAAATATTTGGATAGTGAACAGCAGATTAAACAGACAGGGATTGTATTTCATTTATTCTCAAACATAAGGATAATGTGATGGCTCACCTGATAACACTGTGTTTCTTTGGATTGCTGACGGCACTCAGCTCAAAAGACGTCACATATTTCCTCGGTCTAGCGTTAGTTCCCTCTGGCCCTCAGTGCTTCTTCAGACATAAATCTGACTGGAATGGGCTTGCAATAAACTGCAGTTGCAGAGAACTGACAGCCAGTCTTACCACCAGAACCACCAGCACCATCACCACCAATTTTTTTATTCTTTATCGGATTTCTACAGACCGCCTCTCCTTCTTTTTCTCTGCGTGTCCATGTGACGTTGGTGTATAGCACAGTTATCTGTTTCAGCATGATTTCGCTCATACAGTATAATATATCTTATATGACAACACAAGCATAGGTCTGCATACCAGTGTCGATTAAATATAAATGACATGCCTGCGACTGTCTTAGTTTTGCCTTTTATCTAACATCTGTATGAAACGTGAAAAATCTTGAGAGCTTAAAGTTAATTCCTGAATAATCTCCAGACCTGGCCATTGTGTGTATTAAGATTATTTAATAATTATGTTTTAGAACAAAAAACAAACTGGTTCCTCTCTCCCTCTCTCTCTCTCTCTCTCTCTCTCTCTCTCTCTCTCTCTCTCTCTCTCTCTCTCTCTCTCTCTCTCTCTCTCTCTCTCACTGACCCGATACACATTTCTTTGACATTCTCTCATATCCTTGTGATCTGTGAGCTTATTTGTGTTAGCCTGGAGGCAGGACCCCTTTCTCTTTTTCTAATAGATTAGATATTTGGGTAGAGGCGCTAAGAGAGGCATCTTATTAACATAAAATTTCCAGGAGGTCAGGAATGTTTTCCAAAGTTCACATTTGATAGACTCGAATAAAGTACACATAAAGCCAAAGGCATCCACAAAATTTGTAGATATGGGGGAACCGATAGTTTGAACTGTTCTATAAACTATATAAAACTATATAAAAGTCAATGGATTTATCATTTTGGTATATCTTGTGCACGTGTTCTGAGGCAAGTTCTGATCAACAAAACTATTAATCGAATGAACACGCAAGTCAATGTTCATAATTCGCCAACATGTTTGTTTTTTTTGTTTTACAATGATATATTACTTCTACAGAACACTCTTTCAAACACGCATAAACATGCAGGCAAACATCCTGCTGTGTATCCTGTCAGTATAAGTAAAGATGGAGATGAAGTCTAGTATCATATCTCCATCCTGTAGAGAGTATACCAACATCCTGTTCCTGTAGACAACATCCTCAGAAGGACAGGGAAATCTAGCTTCCTTCCGTCTGGAGAGGAATATACATGTATACAGTAGAACTTACGTGCATCATACGCAAACACACTCACACATGCACACGCAGACATACAGAAGAGAGAGAGAGAGAGAGAGAGAGAGAGAGAGAGAGAGAGAGAGACAGAGAGAGAGAGAGAGAAAGAGAGAGAGAGAGAGAAAGAGACAGAGAGACAGAGAGAGAAAGAGACAGAGAGAGAGAGAGAAAGAGACAGAGAGACAGAGAGAGAAAGAGACAGAGAGAGAGAGAGAGAGAGAGACAGAGAGAGAGACAGAGAGAGATAGACAGAGAGAGAGAGAGAAAGAGAGAGAGAGAGAGAGAGAGAGAGAGAGAGAGAGAGACAGAGAGAAAGAGAGAGAGAGAGAGAGAGACAGAGAGAGAGAGAGAGAGAGAAAGAGACAGAGAGAGAGAGAGAGAGAGAGAGAGAGAGAGAGAGAGAGAGAGAGAAAGAGAGACAGACAGAGAGAGAGAAAGAGACAGAGACACACAGAGAGAGAGAGAGAGAGAGAGAGAGAGAGAGAGAGAGAGAGAGAGAGAGAGAGAGAGAGACAGAGAGAGAGAGAGAGAGAGAGAGAGAGAGAGAGAGAGAGAGAGAGAGAGAGAGAGAGAGAGAGATAGACAGGGAGAGAAAGAGACAGAGACAGAGAGAGAGAGAGAAAGAGAGACAGACAGAGAGAGAGAGAAAGAGACAGAGACACAGAGAGAGAGAGAGAGAGAGAGAGAGAGAGAGAGAGAGAGAGAGAGAGAGAGAGAGAGAGAGACAGAGAGAGAAAGAGACAGAGAGAGAGAGAGAGAGAGAGAGAGAGAGAGAGAGAGAGAGACAGAGAGAGAGAGAGAGAAAGAGACAGAGAGAAAGAGAGAGAGAGAGAGAGAGAGAGAGAGAGAGAGAGAGAGAGAGACAGAGAGAGAGAGAGAGAGAGAGAGAGAGAGACAGAGAGAGAGAGAGAGAGAGAGAGAGAGAGACAGAGAGAGAGAGAGAGAGAGAGAGAGAGAGAGAGAGAGAGAGAGAGAGAGACAGAGAGAGAGAGAGAGAGAGAGAGAGACAGAGAGAGAGAGAGAGAGAGAGAGAGAGAGACAGAGAGAGAGAGAGAGAGAGAGAGAGAGAGAGACAATCTTTACAGCAAAATATGTTACTGTAATTTACATTGTTAGTCTTTGTTATTTTATATATATTAGTACAATAATGCAATTAATAAATACAAGAAAAATAAATACAATTTACACAAAAAGCTCTTCAAAAAATGTTCAAAATAATGTCGTGAATATTGTTAAATATGTAAACATTTCTATAAAAGTATTCCCAAGTATTCCAGTTCTAGTTTGTGACAGAATTACAATTTTTTTTTTTTAATATCTGATCCAAAATTTTGCCTGTAACTGATCCTGAGTATCAGATTGGATCCATCTCTAATCATATATGTCATACATACTGTATATACATACATACATGCATACAAACATATGTGTGTACATACAAGAGAACCAGAGGGTCAAAGTCTTATAATGTTTTCTAATTTCATTGAAGCCAGTAAAAGTGTGCAAATATGAACCTGCACTGTATACATTCAACTCACTGAACAGACTCTCTACATTTTGTGCTCATGGAAACTCCAAGCAGAGAATAGCACATTGGATAACTTTGGAAAAATTTGATTTGTGTGTGTGTGTGTGTGTGTGTGTGTGTGTGTGTGTGTGTGTGTACGTGTGTGTGTGTGTGTGTGTGTGTGTGTGTGTACATGTGTGTGTGTGTGTGTGTGTGTAAGGTCTATTGTCTGATGGTCAGTGTGTTTGTTATTTCTGTCTGCGAGTGTTTTTCTGTTGTCCAGCTGTGTGAGAGAGCAAAGAGTGACGTTAAAGATAAGAGATTCCCATTAAGAGAACTAATGACCTAAACACTGCAGTTTCCTCTACAGCTGGACCTTACAACTGGCCTCTGGCACTCACGCACCTGCACACAAACACACACACACACACACACACACATTCACTGTTTAATCAAATGAGTCTTTTTCCAAATGAGCAATGAGAAAAAGAGAAAAGAAGAACATTGTTCGTATCCGAATGTTCTTCTTTTCCCAGGAAGGCTCGATTCTTCCTGGAGCGGGGGTTCAATTGTTCAATAATCTGTACTAGTGATCAAATGGTTGTGTGTTAAGATCCCAAACTACTGTTGTTGAGCTGTTTGATCAACACACTAAACCCTCCACAACACACACAGTTTTTAATGCGGGATAATGTTTATATGATCTAAATGTTGAAACTCAACATTTGAATATTGTTTAATAAAATAATTTGTTTTACTGTGAATATGTATCATTGTTTTAAACATGGACATGACCATTTGGCATAGAGAATAAATATTTACAGAACCAGGTGGGTTTATACGATAGTAAAAGAAGGAAAAATAATACCATGAAACCACATGCAGGCAACAGACGCCCTGTTTCAGTAGGTCAGGAAACAGTCTAAACTCTGTATGGGAGGTAATACGTTAAAAGTTATAGATTTGTATGGTAAGACAAGTGACAAGTGGTTAGCTGGAGACTGTAGCGCTGGTGACTAGTAAACCAATCAGTGTGCAAATAGAGTTTCATGGTGAACTAGACATATGTTGAAGTGGCATAAGACTACAGTTAAGTTTGGACAGTTAAAACGTTTACTGTCTATCTTTCAGATCCATCAATTTATGCACATAATCATTTCATAAGCAGTTATATTGTTTAGTTGTTTAATTGCATTTTAAAAACACATTACCGACCCACTAATGTACTAAGCTAGATAAAAATAGCGTAGATTAAACATACTAATCAAATCATGAAAAGGACTGAAACCTATGGACTAAAAAAAGAGGCAGTGTTAGTTCTAATTGTTCTGACTGTTTTGCCACCATTGTCACTATGTGGGAGACAAGCACAGAACTGGTAATATCACTAACTGCCCAGTCTGTTGCCCCTCCCTATAGAGAAAGCATGGGTTTGAGTAATTCCTGTATCACTGGGGCTTCTGTTAGCACTATTTGCACTACCCATTTCTGACCAGTGGAGAAATGACATTCTGCTGCATTGATTGTACAGCATCCACAAAAGCAACCAGATCTGTATCACCAAATCTGTTTACATGTATCTCAATTCAATTCGATTTATTTATTTTTTTTTTATATCACTTTATAAATGGAAACTGTCACAAAGCAACTAGCAAGTCAGAGGTGATGGTGGTGATGAAAAACTCCTTGAGACAATATGAGGAAGAAACCTTGAGAAGAACCAGACTCAAAAGGAAAGCCATCCTTATCTGGAATCGGATGAAGTTGATTACTGTATGTGATTATTAATCATTTCCCTTCTATAATTGTGTTCAGTATAGACAATAATTCGTTTTTCCATGAAGTCCATTTTGTTGACATTCACTGATAAACTCTTTACTGATGGAGACTTGAGTACAAAACTGTTTGTGAGATTTGCAGTCCTAAAATGCTCATAGCAACTGTAGTCATTACAAAATTGTCTATATCAGTTGCAGTCCAAGGGGCACGGTGGCTTAGTGGTTAGCACGTTCGCCTCACAGATCCAGGGTTGGGGGTTCGATTCCCGCCTCCGCCTTGTGTGTGTGGAGTTTGCATGTTCTCCCCGTGCCTCGGGGGTTTCCTCCGGGTACTCCGGTTTCCTCCCACGGTACAAAGACATGCATGGTAGGTTGATTGGCATCTCTGGAAAATTGTCCGTAGTGTGTGAGTGCGTGAGTGAATGAGAGTGTGTGTGTGCCCTGCGATGGGTTGGCACTCCGTCCAGGGTGTATCCTGCCTTGATGCCCGATGACGCCTGAGATAGGCACAGGCTCCCCGTGACCCGAGGTAGTTCGGATAAGCGGTAGAAAATTAGTGAGTGAGTGAGTTGCAGTCCAAAGCCATCTTTGTGGTTTCAAAGAAGCACCGTCAATCAACATACTTAAGCTTTTGTAATTTGTACTTTAACTTTAATTAGTATCGTCAACAAAACACCCCATTTACAATTCATGGGGAATTTATGAAGATTGACATTTGTCAAATGGTTGGTACTGTATACTGTATACGATAAGCCCCACCTGCCCCCTGTGGATTCTCATAAAACTTTAATGTATCCCAAGCAATATAACCTGAAGAGTTCTTGATTCATTTAAATTCTTGCTGCTATCATGGAAGAGTTAACTCCCAAGACTGGATAAAATGGGAGGGTTGCATCAGGAAGGTCATCCGGGGAAAAAAACCTGTGCCAAATCAAAATATGCGGACCAGATGATCCACGATGGCGACCTTCGAACAGGGAGCAGCCGAAAGATCAACAACAACATCAAATTATTGCTTGATTCAGCGCTACGGCATATTTTGTATGACTGTATTGTTATGTTAGGATTTGTAATCTATCCATGTAATTTAGACCCCACTATCTCCAACACAAATACACAGAGAGACAGCAATTTTTCAATAGTGTAATATTTTTCACTGGTGCAATACAAGTGCAATATTCACTCATTATATGGAGAATTAGAGCTGATTGGATTTACATTGATCTGTTTGGATATTTATGCAGCTGTGACTCAAAGCCTTGGAAGAAACGCTGGTTTTTGTCAGCAAATAAAAACCAAAGTAAACAGTTTCAACGTATTTTAACACGTCAAACACCAGAGGACCTCTGTGTAATCTCACTGTGACAGTCTGATCGCTCTGCAGTTAGATTCCTCTGTGTTTGTAAACCTCAGATTAGTTCAATTTCATTTATTCCTGCATGCACGGTCATTTGTGTCCAGGGCACATGTAGTTTACATGTAGTGTTTAAGCAATTAAAGGTATGTAAGGTATTTTCAGTTGTCCCTCCTGGGGGGAAGACAGAGAGATGCAGAAAAAAAAAACTTGGATTGTTTATACTGTATAAAGTAGAAGCATGAAACATGGTGTTTCTGTATCAGAGTAATATAAAGCTTCAATTTTTTAAATTGTCTAGTAATGTCCTTGGGCTTCTTGTTTGTCTTGTATACCTATGTGTTTGACTGTGTTTGTCTTTTATACCTTTTATAAATATATTGAAAAGATTCAGACTGTTCGTTACCACATAAAGAATCATCTTATAAAGCTAAGGACCTTTAACGAACTGAATGAAATGAACAACTTTCAAAACAACTGCAAGACACAGCATTGATTATTATTTATTATATATTTGAAGGTAGATTATATTCACTTTCTGTGCTGGTGATCACACAAGCATTCACCGCTTTGTTTTACTCCGTGTCTACACATTAGACGTTAAACTTCATCTGTTGTGTGAATCATATAACATATAACCTCTGTAATTAACCTACTTACATTACTTATGTAAACTACTTACATTACATACATCACATTTCCAAGCAAATGTTTAAAGCATGCATTTTACGCATGTCTACAATGTGTACATTGTGTTGTGTTGTACACCAAAACCTTCCTAGTTTTGGTGGTGTGAGCAGTTTTTTGTGGAGTGAAGCGCCTCCTGGTGTTCACAGAGCCACAGAGACTTTTGTTATGTTTTAATTTACAGACACAGCCATGTGCAAAATAGTAAAAGTTACAGAAAAGCTACATAAATAAACCGAACATAGCAAATATAGAGTATTAAAGTAAGTTAAGCAAGAAATTATTACAATTACTGACAAATGTACATAAATATAAATATATATATATATAATGATAAACTATGACACTATTAAATGATTAACTCAGCTTGTGATTAGCTGAAAAATGTATAAATTCAGGGCATGGTAGGGTTGAGGTTCGATTCCCGCCTCTGCCTTGTGTGTGTGGAGTTTGCATGTTCTCCCCGTGCCTCGGGGGTTTCCTCCGGGTACTCCGGTTTCCTCCCCCGGGTCCAAAGACATGCATGGTAGGTTGATTGGCATCTCTGGAAAAATTGTCCCCGTGACCCGAGGTAGTTCGGATAAGCGGTAGAAAATGAGTGAATGAATGAATGAATGAATGAATGTATAAATTCAATTGTGAAGATTACATTTTATTGGGTTCCATAAGTTCTGCAGTTAAAATCAAAGTTCTCTAAGAATACAAATGTATTACTTACAGTATCACTACATCCTAAGAATGGAAAGAATTTTGCATGATACTGGATTAAAATCATTCCTGGATTGTACAGAATTCAGACATGAAGCTTTTTCCCCTTCAGGCTAATTTTTTTTTGCTCAGATCCCAGCTACAGCGCCATGCATAAACATTCACCCCAATAAACTCTTGGGGTGCAACTTGGAACTAACGCAGACTTAAATAGGCTTTGTGTCTTGAATCTACACAGCGTAAGCCATAATACTTGTTTTGGGTTTTTTTTTTTTTAGAATTTTATAGTAACTGCTTTATCCTGGTCAGGGCCACAGTAGATTCAGAGTCGATCCCAGAACCACTGGGCTCAGGATCAGCCTACATTTACACATTTACACATCCACACACCCACTCACACCCAGGGGCGATTTAAAATAACTGCACGTTTTCGAAAAGTGTGAGAAAACCCAGACGGAGTCTCCGCAGCCTCCAACTCGAGCTCAGGATTAAAGTGGTGACCCTGCAGCTGTGAGGAAGCAGCGTTATCCCCTGTGACGCCAAGCTATTGTTTATTCACAAATATACAACATAAAAAATGTGTGTTACTTCTTCAGAACTTTGCAGATCTTCATGATTCTATTTGTTTAAGTATGTACTCTAACAAATTCTTGGGCTTTCCATGAACAGGTGTATTTATATAGAGATGATATCAGATTTAACTGCACAAACATGAACTTCATTAAACTACATACATCGATATATTAGACTTTTAATGGTAGCTGGTTGCACCAGAACTTTTACATGAATACGTACATAATAACATCTTTTATAATGGGCCAAAATATGAAAAAAAGGAAGAGCAACACTAACTATACCAAAAAGTTATAGCAATACTAAAATGTCTGCTTTCTTTTGTTTGATTAATCTTTGTTTGCCATTTCAAGCCCTTAGCCTAGAGGATAACACCTAGAGCTTGACCTTTTTTTTTTTTTTTGGACTTCTCTTGCAACTGGAATTTATCACAGCACACTTGATGGATATAAACTAAACCTGCACACACTTCGCACACATTCGCACTTTATTCAGAACATTAATACTACATTTCTATCATTCGTATCACCATATTCATATTCATATAAACAGTTATCGTTATTGTAATAGACTTTTCACTTGCACAGCCAATTCTGTTTTATTTTATATTACTTTTAAATTTCATTTTCATTTCACTGCATGTCATACTGTGTATGATTGTATACATGACAAATATATTTGTCATAATATTTAATAGGCATAAGGTAGGTAGGATTATATTTACTTTATATTATTAAGTATTATAAAGCCTGAACTTTGTTTGGAAGAACACCCTGATTGTAATAATCTGAGCTACATGTGTCTCTAGTGATATATTAAAGATGTAATAAATCAATGTGACACATTCGCTCGCAGGCGCAGATTCTTAACATACTCCTATGATTCATATGTCATGTTTCCAAAAAAAAGAGTAATACATATATTTTGTAATATATGAAATACGTGATGTTTACAATGAGATGCATGGAATTTCGCCCTCAGGAAATTTACTGTAAAAGAATTCTCTTCTAGTTCCAAAGGCTACATTGAATATTATGATCTAAAGTTTGCCCTAAAGAGGTTTTCCTGAAAAACTGCTTGATAATTGAAGGGTGAATATCAAGGAATTTAAATCAAAGCTTAAGACCCACCTTTTCAACCTTCACTATCAGTAAATGCATATGTATTAGGAGTCCTTCATTTTTCTGAAATGTGGTGTATGTATCGTGTACTACTGTATGTAGAGTCCTATCTCTTGTACTGTATGTTTTTGTGTATAGTCCTGTCTTCTGTTATTATCTCATGCAGCTGCATGTGATCATTCGTCCTGGCCAAATGTTCGACGAATATGTATGTTACACTATGTACCTTGTAAAGCGTCCTTGAGCTTGGGAAAGGTGCTATATAAATTAAACATTTTATTATTATTATTATTATTATTATTATTATTATTAATATGCATATATCATGGCAGGATTGGTATTTTAGTACAATTCCTTTATGCTACATTAAATAGTCTTCATGACCCTTTGTAGCCTCATGATGGTGCTAGTGATCCTCAATCACAACTTCTGAATGATTTCTCATTGTTACAAAAGTAAAGATTTATACTCAAGTCTTCATTCATCACACTTCATTTGCAAAAGGGAAATGATTTATAATCATACTCTCCGATGTTATCTACCCAGATGAGTCTAATTCCATTCAGGGTTTCCTCTGACTTGCTCACTGGGAATAAATGAAATTAAATATACATTAAAAATGTGTATCTTGAAATGAATATTTGTTCTGCAAAGCTGCTTTTTGTCCATTGTCCTTGTCCAAGTGCTATACAAATAAAACGGAAATGAATCGAACTGAAATTTTCACAAATGTAGGACAGAAATTATGTTGACCTGTTAGTAGTTATAAGCTATTGGTTGCACAATTCCACTAGACTATAAACTGTTGTAAAAAAAATCACATTATATACATTATTTTCTGTTCACCTAAATAAGGACGAGGTTCCATTCTGAGCCTGGTTCCTCACAAGGTTTCTTCTCAGGGAGTTTTTTCTTGCCACCATTGCCTCTGGCTTTCTCATTATGTTAGAGATAAATAGTAGCTTAATGTTAGACATTACAAATTTTAATTTATTTCTATGCTTCTCTGTAGCTGCTTTGAATCAGTGTCTGCCGTTAAAAGCGCTACACAAACAAATTTAATTGAAATGAATTTAATTGAAAATGGGGGACACGGTGGCTTAGTGGTTAGTACGTTCACCTCACACCTCCAGGGTTGGGGGTTCGATTCCCGCCTCCGCCTTGTGTGTGTGGAGTTTGCATGTTCTCCCCGTGCCTCGGGGGTTTCCTCCGGGTACTCCGGTTTCCTCCCCCGGTCCAAAGACATGCATGGTAGGTTGATTGGCATCTCTGGAAAATTGTCTGTAGTGTGTGAGTGTGTGAGTGAATGAGAGTGTGTGTGTGTGTGTGTGTGTGCCCTGTGATGGGTTGGCACTCCGTCCAGGGTGTATCCTGCCTTGATGCCCGATGACGCCTGAGATAGGCACAGGCTCCCCGTGACCTGAGGTAGTTCGGATAAGCGGTAGAAGATGAATGAATGAATTGAAAATGTATGTTGTAATGTGAATAATGCCAATTTTTGTTTTTATATGAAACTACTGAATTGTACTGTAACAATTTAACTTTCTGCAATTACAGGTTATGATTGTAGTAGATTCATTCATCAGTCTCCCATGGAGCAATAGGAAAAAGCAGCAGCGTGAGCAAGGTGAAGTCCTCGGTCTTGTCAGAAATCCACTGCTTTTTAAAAATATGATGCCATTTGTGAACACTTAATGGAATTTTGAGCTGTCCAAAAATGAATACAGCTAACTTAAGTACAATGAAAATGGCGTTTTGTCATTTCATAAGTGTGGTGCACTGCATTTCCAAACAAACTCTCTCTATAACACATTCATTGTCTTTTACAAACATCATACAGTATGTGAATGAGCTGCAACATCATTTGGTGAAGTGTCTCTACGGATATTAACTGCAAAACTGTTCAATCATACTGTTTACATGCTGCTTACAATCCAGCAAACTGTTTACATGCTGTTTTGCACTCTTTTTCTGCTGTTTTTGCAAAAACTGTCCCAACATTTCAGCCGTCTTTGCACATATTGTACAATATCTCAGCCATTTCACACATACTATACAATATTTCAGTCGTTTGCTGTTTTTGCACAATTCTATATATTATCTCAAGGACCTGCTGCTAAGAAACTGTGTTCATTCTAATGTTACTGCACGAAATATTGTTTGAACATTCAGTATTCACACACAGTATTTACGCTGGTCGGTCGGCGCTGTTTCTGTTTACTGTTTATTGTCTTTTGTGTATTGTATTTTTTGTACTTTTTGTATTGTCTTGTAACTTTGTGTCTGCACTGTCTTTTGTCCTGCACTGTCTTTTGTCCTGCACTGTCTTTTGTCCTGCACTGTCTTTTGTCCTGCACTGTCTTGTCTATCTTGTTTGTCTTTTCCTGCACTGTTTGCACCAGGTTGCACAGTTGCACTTTATGTATCTAAGACTACTTACACGTCTTTAGCCCTGTCTTTGTGTTATGTAGCACCATGATCCCGGAGAAACGTTGTCTCGTTTCACTGTGTACTGCAACAGCTATATATGGTTGAAATGACAATAAAAGCTTCTTGACTTGACTTGACTTGACAATAAAATAAAAATAACAACAAAAAAATTCCCAAGAACAGCACATGGGATTCTGGACACATTCAGTTACAGTTAAATTTGACCCGTTTCACCATCACTCCATTTTTTACTCCTGTCTAAGAGAATGCAAACAGCATGGATCCCTGTTCAAGAGGTCAAGATTAAATACACAAAGAAAGGTATATTGGTTCATGAAAATGTTTGGGCCCCATATCATTTAAAGATGTGTCCCTCAGGGAAAAAAAAACATTGAAAAGCTTAGCTGTAGAATTTGAGTCACAAATTCAGAACGGTCTAAGCAGTGGAATGAAGCAGTCGTGTCAAGGGTGCTCATGTAGTAGTGAAATATAATGTATTTTTTAGTTGAACTATCCTACTTTCATGTGATGCCAGTGCACAGATATTAAATTGGCAACCCCTGTATATCTGTCCTTGGCTATTCTGGGTAGTCATATTGAGCTGAGTAGGTCTAAGAAAAAGTTCAAGGATGGAAGGATGTTATTTCCTTTACACAGTACACACATATCCACAAAAACAATGAAACAATGAGATGCTCAAACTGTTGGTCTTTTCTCACATCCACCTAAAACCATATGCACAAATATAGTTAATATATTTTTTTATTGATTTACACACACACACACACACACACACACACACACACATACTTTGGAAATTACTATGAATGCTTTGTCTGCTCAAGGTTATAACAAAACAGATACAGGAAGAGAGGGGTCTCACAACCTGGCTCACACACACACACACGCACACACACACACACACACACACACACACACACACACACGCACACATTCCTTTCTACCCTTTAATTTCCCAAGGTATATATTGCTGCAGATGGTGTTCATTGATACACAAATTCTGACACCTACAACTAGGTAGAAATATTTTTGATAAAAGTTTATTTTAGAAAACTAGTTATGTTTTAGACAGGTTTCATAAAATATATTCTTCTTCCATGCCAAAAAAAAAAGAAAAAAAGAAAAATATAATGTAAAGAAGAACAAGAGGCAAGGAAAAGAACATGCCGGAAAAAAAGTGTGTGTCTTTCTTTTTACAGGAAGTGGGAGGGGACTTAAAAAGCAGCTATCTTGCTCTGCAGTCTTTCAGGTTCGAACAGGAAAAAAAAAAAAACATTGACCTTTAAATAAATTCCAACAAAAACATTTACAGCAAAGCAAACACATACAACTTATCTGCACCCAGGAAATAAATTACATTTTGCTTTAAAATCAGGTTAATTAATTGAAATGATTTGCAGGTTTCAGATCAGATAATGCACAGAGATCAGATGACTGCTATATGAAAGGCTATATGTGTTTTATATCCATACTCGATGATTATAATTTGAAATCTCGACATACACTTACAGGTGTGTACACGCAGCACTTTAATGTTGAGGAGATTGACTGATTTTAATAAATGTACCTGACTAAATCATATTAAATAAAAACTACAGAGAAAGCCATACTGCCAGTGATCACCAGAATGTCAGGAGAGCTGTGCTCAGATAAAACAACTGCTGTGTACAGTAGCATGGCCTGGAATCCTGTCTAAGCACCAACCTATCATAAGCAGAAGTATTGCATGAATCTGCTTTTCCAGGCAAGCAAAGAAAAAAAAAAAACACTTGGACCAACACTTTGTTTAATCATGTAGTTGTTGGCTTATGGGTGGTTCTTATTAAACAGGAGGAGTGCTATAGCGGACCTCTGTTTGAAACTTGTCGTCCCTTTTGGCTAACGGTGGTTTCTTCAAAGCGTCCCTCTTTATTATCATCTCTTCATTGGCATACACAGGCGCCTCTGTGTCATCCGAGTGGTAGCCGGACTGGTAACCGCTGGTTTGATTGGATGATTCGGAGGCCACGGATTCCTTACTCTTACATCGTAGCAGGGGGCTGAGGAGTTCAGGACTTCAAGTTAGTTCTCCTTGACCTCCAAAGCATGGCTGGTTACCTGTTATGGAAATGACCGGAATGGAATCTCACCTGAATTTGGCCATCCTCTGTGCCTGATGATTGAGCACCTTCATCTCATCATGTGATAATCCCACACCACAGTCCATCGGGCCATTCTACAGGTGAGGAAGAATTAGACAATAAATCATCAGAGCTGTATTAAAAATAACGGGGAGAAGTGCTCTTCATTTATCCTTGCATTTTACCATTATGGCACTCTGTTCCAGTGAAATGTCTTCAAATTTATGCTGTGCATATCTGAAAGGAAAGACACAATGTAATACAGATTCAGAGGTGTGTGTGTGTGTGTGTGTGTGTGTGTGTGTGTGTGTGTATACTAACCTCACTGTTGGAGCATTATCATAGTTAACCTGGGTCTCTTTGCTTTTTGCACTTGGTGCGTTGATATATGACGTCACTCTGAGCTGTGGGACTCCTGATCCCCCCTCCACATCTCCCATCGTCAGTGGAATATAGTCTTTACCATCCTACATCATAAAAGATATTCACTCAGATCATAACTCTAACACTCCTCAACATACTGTTATTATCACTGTTATAAATGATAATAAACCCATAAAATGAAACACATCTGTAACCTGTTGAGCGCTGGCCAGTAGCAAGTTGCCCAGATGTTCCACAAGTTCTGTGAATGTGGGTCTGTTCTTTGGATGATCCATCCAGCAGTCCAACATGGTCTGATAGCTGAAATGTGACAGTAATTGCATTTTAATAATCCAGGAATGGTTTGATGGCAACATAAAGAGCTCCACATAAAAGAATCAGTGTATCAGTGATGGCAGAGACGTGGTCCGGTGCCGGCTGTATACCGAGAGATTGCATGTGTGATGATTCTTACCTGTGTCTTATTAGAACGAGTTAACTAATATGTGTCTCTCTTTTTTCTTAATGCATGAAAGTAAAGAAAAACAGTTCTCTTTGCTTTACCCAGCAAATCCACCAAATTACGAATCCTGTCTCTTCAGGATCTGACGTTTCACACCGTACAGCCCAAAACCCTTTTTTAACCTTCTGTTTATTTGCATATTTGCAAAAAAAAAACTATTATTAGTGGATAGATACTCCAAAAATGCTCCAAATAATATCACATTTCACACTTTAACATCATTTTTATGTTTGTTGTGTAGTTCACCAGGCATCTTCTGGCACTAATTTTTCCCCCTTGCTGTGGCACACACTTGCTTTGACTCTATCTACCGAGCCGTTTTTGTTAAGTGTTGCTGATTGTGTGTCTGTTGCTAAGCCTCTAGACATAACATGCACATCATTTCACACTGTACACAATTAGCATCTGTTGATCACTGCTAATCCTGCTTCAGAGCTAACCTAGTTTCTATATAACACATCGTCGCTGTCGGGCGGAATCCTCGTATCTAAAAAACTGTTATTTTTCAGGAAATTAAAAAAAGTCGTACCTTATCTGCAGTGCACAGGGTTTAGTCCGCGTTGCAGTGGATTGTCTTGCGCTAAACTCCTGTCCTCAGACGAGCACCAGAACTAGCGGGGGTCAAGATTTTTTTTTCTTTGAGCCCAGTGTTTTGAAGACATTTACCTCAGAAGACGTGTTGATTCGTTGCGACTCTTCTTGAGGAGAAATATGCCGTGAAGCTCTCCCGCGGAGTGAGGAAGAGGTGGACAGTTGAAGTGTCCAATGGAGTTATGAGATTTGTGCTCAAGCTATTTTCAAGACTTTAGATTGGTTAATAACTTGTAAAAATAACAGACCAACGTGGGGACTGATCAATAGCATCGATATGTGAAAAAATATGAAACTGACCAAATTTGGACATACGAGGTTTCCGCCCGACAGCGACGATATGTGAAATGTTCCTTTACCCCTGGTTAAAACCTCAGTGTGAAAAACCCTACTGTATATTTCATGTATACCTAATATATTGTATTTATATCAACACTATGAGTGCAAGGGAAGTATAGTTACATCTCAGGGGTGGCATAGTCAGGCGGTCTCATTCTGGTACCGTCTTTTAGCCTCCTGCAGAACGACTCATCAATATTCACTCCTGGATATGGAGATGCACCTACATTTCACAACAGGTACAGTAAAGGATTATTGCAGGATGTTCTTCTGTAATGTATTGTATAGTGTACAGTAATTGTTATGATGCTCATTATATGCTATAATTATGATACAAGCTTACAACAATAATCGCATTTTGTTCGATCAGAAAATGTAAAATTTACAAACATTTATCAAGGTCAAGGCGATTTGGCAAATAAATTTACCTACAAAAAAGTGACTGATTAATGAATTATTGTAAGATAGCAAACTCCCTGACCCAAAGAGAAGATCTCCCAAAGTAGTACCCCAAAAGACCAAACGTCACTCTGTGTTGTATAAACACGGTCGAAGATTGTTTCTGGAGCCATCCACTTCAGAGGGAGACGTGCCTACGAGGGAGATCAGGTTTGACATTATTGAGGAGTTAAATATCTTGATGTGCAGTCATAGCTTATGAGAAAATCTATATGTGTGCTCACATCTCCTTTGCGAACATAATCTGGGTCTTTATACACGTCTCTGGCCAGGCCGAAGTCACAGATCTTCACAGTGTTATTCTCAGAAAGAAGAATGTTCCTAGCTGCCAAATCCCGGTGAATGCACTGACAGAGGAACAGAAAGGTTGTACATTTACATTCACACATGCTCATACTACAAATACACACAAATATAATCGTGTTTTTGAGATTTACCTTTCGAGAGGAGAGGAACTCCATTCCTTTGGCTACTTGAAAGCTATAGCTGATGAGATCCTCCATA
This sequence comes from Tachysurus vachellii, assembly GCF_030014155.1. Lineage (NCBI taxonomy): Eukaryota > Metazoa > Chordata > Actinopteri > Siluriformes > Bagridae > Tachysurus > Tachysurus vachellii. Next base: position 31,391,635 of record NC_083462.1, on the reverse strand, counting down.
GTCAACTGATCCCAGTCTGAGCTTTCTGCAGCACACAGATTCATAACCAAGAATCAAGAATATCACTCAAGAATTACATCATTAAATGAAGGCAAAGTAAATGTCAATCTGTCCTTTGACCTTTTCTTGAATTTCTTGATGTTAGTGAGTATAAACTATGAGAATAAACTATGAGTGTGAGTGTTTATGAGTATAAACTATGAGTATACGAATTTAGAAAAAGAGACATTTGTATAATTCTAATAGTGACATAACACCATGATTCTTTTGGATATTATTAAGATCTTCAAATAATTTAGTAGTTATTGTTATAGTATGTTATGGTAGTTTGGCAGACTAGCAGTACCTTGCTTATCTTGTTGAAGATTGGCGCTCCACTCACTTCTCAGCCCAGAGCAGATGGCAGTGCCAGTGCAGATATCCAATCGAGCAGTAGTCCCCATCCCCAGATCCCCTTCGTTCAGGTCCACCTCCGTTCCACCAGCTTTATCCTCCATCAGCTGAGGCCTGTGCTTCTGCAACAACATGTAAGAGCTCCTGTGAACCTTTGTAAGCAAATCATCAGGATTTGTATTCTTGTTGCTTTGGCCATAAGACCTACAGTATGTAGTGAATAGCCACACAGTTGAGCCACATTAAATACACCTTCCCCCATGTTTACCTTAAAGGGGCTATATTCTCCACGCTTACTCTTCAGATAACTGGAAAGGTTTCCATGCTTACAGTATTCCACTATTACCATCAGTGGACCTGACAGACAGGGAGAAAATAAATAGCTTTTACTGGGTTTTCAAAGTGATGGCAAAGTAATGGCAACTTTCTTGTTGTTTTAGAGAACTTACTCTGTAACCATGGCTCCTTCAAACAATAAACAGTTCTTGCAAAGTGAAGTGTGTGTACTAGAAGTACTGTTATTAAAGACATTGGTGCTTAAAGTGGGGCTTTAAACTTCAACTAAATTAAGAATATAAAGTGTTTAGTTATGATAAAGTGGACTCACCACCTGGTTTGGTGCAAGCACCTAGCAAATTAACCACATTGAGATGGTGACCAATATGGATAAGAATCTTCAACTCGGACATCAAGGCACGGTACTCACTGGAGGTAGCACCCTCTGTAGTTGGGCAGATGTTACACATTACAATCATTTCATATCTACAGGACAGAGATTTGCTTTGAGCCATGGGTTTTGAGGCGGCTTCCCCAAGGCCAACAATGTATTCAAGTGATCGAGTGCTCAACTTCCCCGAAACCTCTGATGTACAGTATAATGTTCTGTGCAATGGTTTACCAGGACAATCCAAAAGCATCCTAAACTCACAAAGTTTATTTGGAATTGCGATGCTTTTTAAAATATACAGAACTTACCTGTCTGGAAGCCAAAAAAGAAAGCGAGAACAAGGAAGGAGAGGAAAGAGGAAGAAGAACTCTGGTAAGTGGTGGAGCTTAGTTATTGAAATAACATTCACAGCATCTAAGCCACGAATTAATCAGCACTATCCAAACAATAAATGGATGGTTCTATGAAGAACCATTTAACATCCATGGAACATGTGTTTCCATTGTACAAAAGGTTTGTTTGTAGTGAAAAAGCTTCTTTAGACTATAAAAAATGTTTAAGAACAAATAGATTCATTTACAGTAAGAGCCATTTACAGAAAGCATCTTTGGGCTGTGTCGAGGTGTCAAGCCAAGCCAACTCTTTACCAAACATGTTCTGTTATAGGCTGCATCATGTAATCCTTCATGTAAAAGCATCTTTATAAAGTAACAGTCTTGTAGCTTTGTCTAAAATGTAAGTAATATTAGTATTATATTCTGCAAGCTTCTTGTAGAATATAATCCTAACGCTTTTACAATCTAAGATTATTTACATTTTAGACAAAGCTACAAGGCTGTTACTTTATAAAGATTTCTGATTCCTTATCATAAAAGCATCTGGGTAACATAATGGCAATAAAGACAGATGCCAGGGTGGCTGCCTGGGGAAATCACCCCATGCTCAGTGTATAAATAAATAATTTGTTACTTTGCCTAGTTTGCATTCAGCTAGATAGATCACCAATTACATGATTAATATTAAGACATATCTCACCTGGATGTTTCTAAGACCAAAACGTTTATAAAAATAAGGCTATAAAATGTGCTAGTGGTAGTACACTTACCCTTCAGCATCTTCACAGCTACTGTTGTGCAGGTGGTGGCCTTTTCAATGCCGAATGCGGCCGCCTCCAAAACCTGACCAAATGCTCCTCGCCCCAGCGGGTCCCCTAAAATCCCCAGTTTCAATGTTAAATTCTGAATTTGTTATTCATTCATTCACTTTCTACCACTTATCCAAACTACCTCGGGTCACGGGGAGATCTCAGGTGTCATCGGGCATCAAGGCAGGATACACCCTGGACGGAGTGGAAACCCATCACAGGGCACACACACACACACACACACACTCTCATTCACTCACGCAATCACACACTACGGACAATTTTCCAGAGATGCCAATCAACCTACCATGCATTTCTTTGGACCGGGGGAGGAAACCGGAGTACCCGGAGGAAACCCCCGAGGCACGGGGAGAACATGCAAACTCCACACACACAAGGTGGAGGCGGGAATCGAACACCCAACCCTGGAGGTGTGAGGCGAACGTGCTAACCACTAAGCCACCGTGCCCCCCTGAATTTGTTATATTATGCAATTTTTTTTAAATCCTCATTAAACATGCCATATTTTTTGTTTGTTTCCTTTTTACCAGTTCACTAGCCTTCTGTTCCACTGGTGGAATGAAAACGAATAAAAAAATTCTGAGTCAGTTCTCTGTTGTTAGACGTGTTTTTCCCACTGTTGGATAACATTACACAGACTTTTAGTGATTAAAGAATTATAAAGGTTTATGAAGAAGCACTTGGGGCATCTCAGAGAGCAGAAATGGGTTTGATATACATGTTTGGTTCACTTTGAGATAGTTAGAAGATAAAAACCTTTGGGTAAATAAAATAAAAGTTTGGGGGGGGGGGGGGTTTAACAGGAGACAAGCTAATCAGGAGCAATTTTCATTTTGGTTAAAAAAAGAGTTAACTTTAATTCAATTATTTCGAAATTGTTTCTTGAGTTACATGTTTGAAGGCACATCCTGAGTTATGGGTCTCAAACTCACCTAGTTTAAGCCGTTCACGTGGAAACTCCCACTTGCTGGCATCGTAGGTGAGTCTCTCACAGTTCTCGTCCATTGGCATGTCTTCTGTGTCTAAGATAATTGAAAGGTAGCCCGTCTTCATATCTCCGTCAGTGGGCTAAGGACAGAAAATGATAGATTGCATGAGGAGAAATGGGTCAGTGAGCAAGAGTGATTAAAAAGACATGACTCTAGGCATCAACAAAAGCATTAATCCCTTTATGATCTTCAGTGAGTGACCCTCATTACCTCATTAGTTATGAGTTACAAAGAGGTATCAAGTCCCGCCCTGGCTGTCCCATACACGCAGCATGAAATCATTATGACGCTTCATAACCCACAGTAGGGCATGTAATTGTAGGAACTCACAAAGGAAAAAGGAAGCTGTGGCCTAAGTGTGTGTGGTGTGTGTGTGTGTGTGTGTAAGAGAGACTGAAAGATGGAAAGTGAAATATCACCCGTTTTCTGTTGCGTATGACAAAGACAATGAGCAGCCAGAAGAACATGGCGATAACCACAGCACCAATTGGCACAATCAGCTCCACATTCATCTTCTCTTCTGCGCCTATAAAATATATAATAATAATAATTAAATGAAAAAGACAGTGAGGATTGAATTCGTACTGGAATTGTATTGCTAGTCACAGCAGTTTAACGTTTCAGAAAAAATCTGAATAAATTGTTTATAATGAGCTGGTGATTTATTCCTGTAAAGGCATGAATGCATGTTGCTAGTGGTAGAGACTGTAGTAGCTGCAATTGGATGTGAACTTTTGATCTAACATTTAATTTAATTTAAATAAGCTTGCAGGAACTCTCTCTGTTTACATTCATTCATCTTCTACCGCTTATCCGAACTACCTCGGGTCACGGGGAGCCTGTGCCTATCTCAGGCGTCATCGGACATCAAGGCAGGATACACCCTGGACGGAGTGCCAACCCATCACAGGGCACACACACACTCTCATTCACTCACGCAATCACACACTACGGACAATTTTCCAGAGATGCCAATCAACCTACCATGCATGTCTTTGGACCGGAGGAGGAAACCAGAGTACCCGGAGGAAACCCCCGAGGCACGGGGAGAACATGCAAACTCCACACACACAAGGCGGAGGCGGGAATCGACCCCCCAACACTGGAGGTGTGAGGCGAACGTGCTAACCACTAAGCCACTGTGTCCCCTTTCTCTCTTTACACCTTGAAGTTTATCGTTCCCTTAACAAGAGCCTCGGGCTCTCATTATCTCTCATATTTTAGCAAAAGTTTCTTTGCTAATCTGTTAACTACTGACATAACTCTTCTCCTCTTGGTCTTCTTTATTCATTTAGCTGCTGCTTTCTCTCTCTTTCTCTTTCTCTCTCTTTCTCTTTCTCTCTCTTTCTCTCTCTCTCTCGCTCTATCTCTCTCTCTCTCATATATCTTTCTAAAAAGGTTTCTATTAAATTTATATTTTTGCATGTATCCTGAAATGATTTAATATGATTTTAGTAACACAAACACATGGTATTCAGTACACTGTCCTTTCTATTAGCCTTTATTAATGAGCTAGCCAGAGCAGTTGTGACCGTTACAGCCAATGCTGTCGAGGGACAAGTCACGTACACTTAGTGTGTCTCTGTTATCACTATTCACCCTGATTATGTGCCTCCTTGTGATCTCTTTCTCTTTCTCTCTCGGGGCCTCTCGAGAAAGTAGGTGGGTGCTTCAGCTCACTCGTTCTATTCTGGGACTATGTACTGTTGTTTTGTGTGTGTGTTCTCCTGAGAGGATGTACGTTCATACAGCCCTCTTCCCGACTAGCTAAAAATAGTGCTATTTTTACCTCAAGACTTTAAATCAATTCCGCCATCTCAGACAAGAGCCAGGACCTGAAAAGCTAACATCAAGCCCATGGCCAGGGCTGAATAGAGATACTGTAAATCAGTCAATCCAAGATGAAAACAAAACGCTGCTCACAGAGACTTTTTTTTATTTTTTACTATTTTTTACCTGCTCAATAACCAACAGGACTAGGACTAACCTCCATAAGGTTTCCCTATTTATTAAACAGTGGCATTTTATAGATAGATAGATAGATAGATAGATAGATAGATAGATAGATAGATAGATAGATAGATAGATAGATAGATAGAGAGACAGACAGACAGACAGACAGACAGATAGATAGATAGATAGATAGATAGATAGATAGATAGATAGATAGATAGATAGATAGATAGATAGATAGATAGATAGAGAGACAGACAGACAGACAGACAGACAGATAGGTAGATAGACAGACAGACAGACAGATAGATAGATAGATAGATAGATAGATAGATAGATAGATAGATAGATAGACAGACAGACAGACAGACAGTCAGACAGACAGACAGACAGACAGACAGACAGACAGACAGACAGACAGACAGACAGATAGATAGATAGATAGATAGATAGATAGATAGATAGATAGAGAGACAGACAGACAGACAGACAGATAGGTAGATAGACAGACAGACAGATAGATAGATAGATAGATAGATAGATAGATAGATAGATAGATAGATAGATAGATAGATAGATAGATAGATAGACAGACAGACAGACAGATAGGTAGATAGACAGACAGACAGACAGACAGACAGACAGACAGACAGATAGATAGATAGATAGATAGATAGATAGATAGATAGATAGATAGATAGATAAGCATAGACAACTTGATCAAAGACATTTAATGCTCCATGTTACAAGAGGTCTCAGACTTTTGGACCCCACTGATGTGAAGATATTAATTCATCTAAATTAATCTCCAGTATTTTTGACTGCAATGGAGTCTAAACTCTACACCATATACAACAAAACATTTACCCTCCACTGTAAGCTGAGCCTGGATGGAGCTACAGCCCTGTTTGTTGCAGGCTGTGCAGGTATACAGACCGCTGTCCTCTTTCTTTACTCTCTGGATGGTCAGAACGCGATTCGATGAACCCAGAATGATACCTAGAAATTATTACACAAACCACAGACCCTCAAACATAATCAGCATGATTGTAACAACTTGTCGTTAATGATAAAGTAGACAACCGTTTTTGAATGGTGTAGAAAACTAAAGTATTACTACGTGTAACTACTTTTAAACTACTTTTGATAACCAGGCTGATACATTCTCCTCAAAGACCTGACCAAAATTCTCTCACCAGATCCTTTAACGACAGTCTGGTTGTCTTTTGACCAGGTAATGACGGGGGTCGGTGTGCCCCTTGCGTCACATTCCAGTATGGTAGAATCGCTCACGTTCACCCTCTGATCACTCAAGTTGTTCACAATTCTTGGAGCTTCAAGAGCTAAGATTGAAATTATGAGCAGAAATATTTGAATCAAGTTTAACTACAGTTAAAAATTCTCTTAGAAATGTCCTTACCCCTGAGACGCAGGTTGTGTAGCAGGCAGGTTCTCTCACTGCTGTCAGCGTTCTCCATGCGGCAAGTGTACCAACCCTGGTCCTGCCAGCTCACCCTGGGTAAAGACAGGTCCAGGGTGACGTTAGGACCCTGCAGGCCTGAGACAGTGGCATTGGGCTGGCTGAGGGGAGACAGACTGAGGCTGGAACAAGGCACGGTGGTAGGCAGTTTGGTCGGGTTAGACACGTTCTGCACTCTATACCAGCTCAGGCTGGAGTACAGCGCGCGGTCGGCTACACAGCGCAACAACACGTCCTCCTCCTCTATAGGGACGCTGGAGGGGAAAACACTCAGATTGAGGAAACCTGGAGAGAAAGAGACAGACTGTGTGAATGTTCAATTAGTTGAATTTTAATTATATAGCGCTTTTAACCATGGACACTGTCACAAAGCAGCATTACGATAGAAATAATACAATTTTTTATTTCTTTTCATCTCTTCTGTAGCATACGATTAAGTTTACCAACAGGATTTTACACTTATGGCGAAAAGCAATTGTATTTGTATAGAATTTTTCCTATGAGTTTTCCTTGCTTGTTTATTTATATATTTATTTATTTATTTAGACATTTTATTTTACTCAAGGAAGCACATGCACATTCTTGTCTCTTAACCATAAGACCTTATTTTCACTTAGATTTTTTTTTTTTAATCTGAAAAACTTTGCTTGAAAAAGTTTCATGGAAAAAACTGGACACACAAAACTGGATCCACTTTTGGACCATGTCCCATTTTAATCACTAACTTTACACATAATTACACATTACACATATTAGTTGTTAGTGATTAATATTTTCGTTCCAAAAGTGATCCCACTTGAAATTATTTTTCACGTAAAAATTGTTATTTTTAATTGATCCACATGGTCTTTCAATAAATCCAACTGCAGCATCTCCAAATTTTTCTATAATCTTTGACGTCCTTTAAAAAAATATTTTTTACACATATGATCATTTTTCATTGTGAGAAAAGGTAAAACGTTATAGATTAAATTTTGGAATCTTAAAGTTTATTTAAAAATACTAGCGAAGATTTCTAAATAGTTTAACAGTCACAAACTACAACTTATTCAGAACTCTGCCGCCAGTATCATAACCCAAATTCCCATCATGCATTACATTACCCCCTTCCTTCAACTAGTGTTAATTTCGTCACCTATTTTTAATTTAGTCTTAGTCTTAGTCTTGTGCCAAATGTCCTTGTTAGTTTTAGTCATATTTAGTCATTCACATATCTTTTTTTGTTAGTCAAGTTTTAGTCGACTAAAAGTCTCGTCATTTTAGTCTAGTTTTAGTCAAAAGAAAACTCAAGGCATCTTAGTCAAGTTTTAGTCGACTAAAAGTCTTTTAATTTTAGTCTAGTTTTAGTCAAAAAATTGTAGTCTTTTTTAAAATAACACATTATTACTGAGATTATTACTGATAAACATTTCAGTAAAAAAAAGTGTTTCACAGATGTTTCACTCGAACTTGACCGCACATCACATTTTTTACTTTATTGTTACTGCTTTTAATCGTAATGCAAAGACCGGTCATCGGGACATAAGCTGTCATGTACAATAAAAGAGCCTGTGCAGCGACAGGAAATATAATTTAACACAAAAAGCCTGACTAGACCAGGGGTGGACTTGCACTCAGGAGTTTTTTATTTTTTTGAGCGGTGTGTGGACGAATTGTTTCTACGCACACACTAAACAGCGCGAAGCCGCGAACTCGTTGTGAATATTTTAAAGGCGTAACAGCTGATGAAAAAGCAGAGACAATTGTAGACGAAAATGAAGAGAGATTTTATCTTAGTTTTTATTTTATACAAAACATTTTCGTCTCGTCTTTTTTCGTCAACAATAATGCATGTTAATTTAGTCTTAGTCAGCGTTTTTGGACAGTGGTGCAGTCTCGTCATCGTCTCGTCTTAGTCATGAAAAAAAAAGGCTGTTGACGAACATATTTCGTCTCGTCTCGTCTGACGAAATTAACACTACCTTCAACAACTCCACTGGCTCCCTATAAAACAATGTATTAATTTAAAAATTCTTCTTCACTATTAAAGCTCTTTATAACTTTGCTCCACCGTACCTCTCAGATCTTATAGCGTTCTACACTCCCTCTCGTACTCTCCATTGTTCCTCATCAAGGCCTCTCATTACACCCTCTGCCTGTTTAACCACCACAGGCGCTTATTTAGCCGCACCGCTACTTGTCTCTGGAATTCTGTCCCAGAAAACATCCCTAACACAGAGTCTAGTCTCTAACAAGTTGCTAGGTCATCGAGGTGAAATGTGACGAAATAATAACATTTTACTCCAATTAACGATGATGATCATTGATCTTGATTAGAACGATGAAAGTGAGCAACATGGTGAGACAGAAGCACCTGATGTACCATGACTGTGACACATTCACAAAAACATGTCATCGAAGGCAGTAAATAGAACAGTACAGTACTTACTGTAGCCATCCAGTCCTCATGGTTGATTGGATAACTGATGTACAAAATAGACTGCACACTGATAATTTTTTACATCAAGCTCTCAGCAATCAAACAGTTTGGATCGTTAGTTTTATTAAAATGACATTTTATTCATAGAGAGCTTTTAACGATGGACATAACGATGGACATGGTCTCAAAGCAGCTTTAAAGAAATATAAAAATTTGGAATAGAGATTAGAAAGTTTCAAATTAAATTGATTTTGATCCTTATTGAGCAAGCCTGAAGCAATGGTGGCGAAGAAAAACTCCCTGAGACGATATGCGGAAGAAACCTTCCTCGGCTTGGAAGCCATCCTCATCTCGGTAACGCCGGAAAGTGTGATTATAAACATGTATAGAGGTTGTGTAACCAGGAGCTTTTGAGCAACTTATAAATTTAATTCTCTATAGCTTTAATTCATAATAGTCTCCAGTCTGTCTATGTTTAGCCATGTAGAGCCATCACCAAGCAGCATTACCATTATAGATTATAAATGTATTATTATAAATCATCGTTACTAAGCGATCTTTAATGTTTTCACATGTTCTCTGGTTTTCTTGGTGAAATGAGCACTAATTTACTATCAGTAACATAAATCAGTTTGTGATTAAAGTCAGACATCACACACTTCTTTGTATCCTGTAGCTTTTTTTCTGCGTTCATATTTGAAGTTGTTTATTTCTTTGAGTATTTCTTTCCATGAGTAATTGCACTTGTGTAAATAACTTGGGTACTTTTAACCCCTCAAGAGATCACTTACGTGCTACTTGAAATATAATGACTCTGTCCTCCTCTCCCACTTTGTTGGAGGCAATGCATCGAAACAGTGCATGAGCTACAGCTTTCTGGATCTTCAGCGTGCTAACAGTCTGCAGAAAGCACACAACAGACACGAAAAAAAAAAAAAACATGAGACACACAAAGTAGCTGGATCTCCTTGGAACGAAATTGGATCACAGCATCACGGAACTAGTACAAAAATACTTGTTTCTAGGATTATTGATATCTGGGATGTTACGTTCAAAACCTGCAAATGAATTTGATGGCTTAGTCACCAAACAGGAACTCAAGGCATATCTCAACTATGCTTTTATCACATATATCACACTTGACACTTTTGATACTCAAAACATGATGTGAGGCAAGAGCTTGAAGACATACGTACAAATATCGATGGTCCCAATGGCTGCTTCTAGTCTATCTCCATCACTAAGTGGTAGGGACAGAAAATGTTTGGCCTCCTAAATTGCTGTAGCTTATTATTATTATTATTATTATTATTATTATTATTATTATTATTATTATTATAGCAACTATCCATCCATTTTCTGTAGCGATTATCCTATATGAACCTGGGAGTCTATCACAAGGGACTCAGGGCATAAGGCAGGATGGGGTGCCAGCCATCACAGGGAACAATCACACACCTATTCACACACTATTGACAATGCAAATCAGCTTACAGAACATGTTGAGTGGATGGAGGATACCCAAGAACCCAGAGGAAACCCCAAATCATGGGGAGAACAAGCATCATTATTATTATTATTATTATTATTATTATTATTATTATTAATAATAATAACAATGAACATTAGCATGATGAACAATATATTAGACAATGTTTACAGTTTAATCAGTGTATAAACGTTTTGGCTCTTGTGGTTTAGATTACTGAGACCACTTTGCCTATAGCAGTAGCCTTCACTTCAAAATATCACTGCAGTTACCTTAAGTGAACTGTCAATGAAGCTGGTGGGCTGGCCAAAGTGGTTTGTCCCAGTGTTGTTCGAAATCTCCCTCCATTTCCCTTCACACGCTGCACTGTGATCTGATCTGGGCCTTAGACAAGACATATAATAACATGAGTATAACATGAGTCAATCTTTCTCTCTCTCTCTCTCTCTCTCTCTCTCTCTCTCTCTCTCACACACACACACACACGTACACACAACCATTCTTACAGTGTGAGGCATATATGCAAAAAAAACTGGATGCACATCTGCACAAATACTCAACCGGAAGCACAAAAACACTGAATTATAAATCTGTCATCACTTGCGTTCTCAAAATACGCCACTGCTATTCATCCCATTACACAAGCAAAAGAATGAGATAGGAAATGTCAGTAAACAGTCTAATCAGGGTTAACAAGAAGAGAGGAAAACAACGGAAAAACTCATTTATTTAACAAAAAATAAAAGGCAAAAATGTTAACCAAGACAGTGTGAACAATGAAAAACTGGAAATATTTAAAGGTTTACTTATTGACATACAGGACAACAAAAAAGTCCCTGAAGCCATTGTGACACTGTTGTTTTTTGATCAGAGATACAAGGATGTTTAACATTTGAAGAAACCTGTTTTTAGAACAACAGGAAGTTGTAATAAGGAGGGAGGAAGCAGCCAAAGGTGAAGTCTGAAGATAAGGACTGCGTGATGTCCGACTGAATCTGACTGCGCGCTCATGCGATCGACAGAGTAGCAGTATTTCAATCATGACACGTCGAGCAACATGCTAACTGACTCAATATTCATGGAGCGTCATGAATTTCAATTATTGTAGAGTTTTCATAGAACTTTAAAAACCTCATATATCAAAAAAATAAATAAATAAATGTTTTTTTTTTAAAGCGCACTGCACTGTGTAGTGTCTAAATCACACCCTCTTATCTGCTAGAGGCTGAAGTTCACACCCATTGTCTCAAATCTGTTTTTCATCTGCAGCGTAACACTTAACACGTCATCCAGTGCACGCTTTTTTTATAGACACAACTACATCTATATCTATGTACACTAGGACTTTTTATTCTTTTTTCAACCCCAGCATAATTCAATCATGCGGACAATATTTGAGCTCCAATCTGTTAAGGCAAGGACTCGACAAGACTATTGCAGGTGTGCTGTGCTACCTGACACCAAAAGTTAGCAGCAGTCCGGAAAAGTTGTAAGCTTGTAATCCATGATCAGTCTTGTTTTCTCCAGCACATCCCACAGATACTCGAACAGACTGATATGTGGGGGAACTTGGAGGCCAAATCAACATCTTTGTCATGTTCCTCAAATCATTCCTGAACAGCTTCTGCAGTGTGGCAGGGATCATCACCGATTGCAATGGGAACGGGAATGGGAACACCGTTGCAATGAAGGTTTGTAAATTTTCAGTAACAATGTTTAGGTATGCTTAAGGATGTATCATCCAAATGAATGCCAGCTCCCAGGGTTTCCCAGTAGAACACTGAACATATCCAGAGCATTACACTGTATCCACCAGCCATCACTTTCCCAGCTGTTCACATGATGTAAAAGAAAATATGATCCATCACCTTCTTCCGTTGCTCCATGGTCAAGTCCTGATGCTCACATGTCCAGTGTAAACACCTTCAGTTTTGTGGTGTTCTAACATCTAACAAGCAATTTGTGCTGTAGGTCTTCTCTGAGAGCCGACTAGACATACTTTGCTTCCCACTTGCATTAATGAGCCAATGAGCTTTAACTAAGTCTATCTTTAACTGCTGTTTTAGAGATGCTTTCACCTCAACATCAAATTTGGCTCTTGTCAAAGTCACTCATATTTTTTAGGCTTGCCCATTTTTTCACTCACTCACTCATTTTCTACCGCTTATCCGAACTATCTCAGGTGTCATCGGGCATCAAGGCAGGATACACCCTGGACG